>NW_027063919.1:0-29539 GCF_032884065.1 Artemia franciscana
GAAATATCAATGAAATCCTTACAATTTAAGACCAAAATATCATCTAAATATCTTTTATTATTTGAAAAAGCAGGTTTTAAATTAATTGGACTATTCTTATCCATCATATATTTATATTCTAGGTGACTTAAAAACAAGTCAGTTATAAATGGGCTGGCATTCCCCCCCATGGGAATTCCCACAATTTGCTTTTACAAATCACCCCCAAATCTTATATAAGTATTGTATAAAACAAATTCCAATAACTCAAAAATCATATCCAAGCTGTAACATCTCAAGTTAACTGTAGTATTAAAGCAATTTGTCCATATAGCTTTTTTATTATAAATGTCTATTTTTAAGAACCTTTTACTAGATAAGAGGAAAGATTTCTTGATAACAGTTTTTAAATTATCAAACACTACATTAAGTGATAAATTAGTATACATTGTCGCAAAATCGAAAGACTCAATTCTTTTAGCTGAAACCATCGTTAAAGAATCTATCACCTGCAGTGAATTATTAACACTCCAATATGGATTAAAAATCGAAAATTTTTTAATTCCAGAACAATAGGTTTTAAGTTTATTTACAATTTCCTTTAAAATTAAAGAAAGGTCAGTAGCAGCAATGCGGGTTGGACATTTAGCTGCTCCAGCAATAAACCGTGGTTTAGGGGGATTCTTATGAAATTTTACAGTCCAATATAGGAAAGGGAACTTTTTATCATTGTCATTTATTTTAATATTAAAATTTTTAAAAAGTATTTCTTCAGGTCCATATAAATAGATTGTCAGGTTTACCAACTCTTGAACATGCAACATAATAATTGTCCATGGGAAAACAATCCGTATTCAGATCTATACCGCATTTTTCTAACGATTGCCCTTGAGCTTTATTGATGGTGATTGCTAATCGAACATTCCCTGTGTCCCCGTCGTTATTTGTATATCCCCCTGTGCCCCCGGCGTCCCCGTTGTAGTTGTGTCCCTGTGTCCTGGTCGTCATTTATATTCCCTGTGTCCCGGTCGTCATTTGTGTCCCGGTATCCCAGTCTGTAATCTCTCTTTGTGTGTTCCGGTCGTCATTTATATTCCCTCTATCCCGGTGTCCCGGTCGTTGTTTGTGTCCCGGTGTCCTGGTCTGTAATTTTTCTTTGAGTGTCCCGGTCGTCATTTATATTCCCTGTGTCCCGGTCGTCATTTGTGTCCCGGTGTCCCGGTCTGTAGTGTCATCTTATAATGACGTCATAAACAAAGCCTTATATACTTATAATGACGTCAAATGCAAACCCACAAACAAACAAACATGTATATATACAACTTATTTTTATATATATAGATACAGTTTCTTCTTTATTTTTTTTTTATTTTTTAGTTTTTTCTTTTTTTTTAGTTTTGTCTTTTTATTGATTTGTTTTCTTCAATTTGTCAATGTTCATTCTAACATTGATATTTGGAAAAATCTTTACGTGCCAAGCATGCTAAAGCTCCAAAAATTTATATTAAACAGTAAATTTTGAGGTATCTGTTTTAAGGTTTTCGAATTACTTTAATCTATTGTCAAAATATATTGAAATATCTGTGCAATTCCCAGTTTTTTTTTAGTTTTTTTTATTTTTTTTTCTTTTTATTTTTTTATCTTTTTTATTTTTTTTACGTTTTTTCTTTTTAGGGTTTTTTCTTTTTTAATTTTTTTTAGTTTTTTCTTTTTAGTTTTTTTTTTTGTTTTTTACGATTTTTCTTTTTTCGAATTACTTTAATCTATTGTCAAAATATTTCGAAATATTTATGCAATTTCCAGTTTTTACATTCTAGTTTATTTTCTTTTATATATATAGAAGATATAATCTGGCGTAACGGACAGACAACTTATTTATATATATATAGATAGATAAATGGCTAAGTGAAAGAGCGATTCTTGCACCCAAAAATATAGACGTCCACGAAATCAACAATATTGTTTTGACCAAGATTCGAGACCAGGCAGTCCTTTACAAGTCAGTTGACACAGTTTTGGAACCAAATGAGGCGGTTAATTATCCATCTGAATTCCGTGGATCTTTCAGGGTTTCCACCACACGTGCTACAACTAAAAATAGGCGTACCGATAATACTGTTAAGAAATATCAACCCACCAAAGCTTTACAATGGCACGCGACTTGCCGTAAAAAAAAAAACAATGGAAAACGTAATAGAGGCCACAATCTTGACAGGGCCTTTTGAGGGTGAGGCTGTTCTTATTCCTCGCATTCCCATGATTCCAACGGATCTGCCTTTTCAATTTAAAAAATTACAATTCCCAATTCGATTGGCATTTTTAATCACCATCAACAAAGCTCAAGGTCAATCATTAGAAAAATGTGGTATTGATCTTAATACTGATTGTTTTTCCCGTGGACAATTGTACGTTGCATGTTCGAGGGTCGGTAAACCTGACAATCTATTTATATGCAGCGACAATTGGACAGCGAAGAATGTTGTATATTCGCAAGTTTTACGCAGTTAATTTGTATTGTATCTATCTATCTATCTATTTATATAAAAACGAGTTGTGTGTATGCATGTTTGTTTGCAAACTATGGTTGAAGACCGACAAAAAAAACTTTGGATTTTTCGTGGTGAAAAATGGAAGAAAAATGAAAAAAATGGAAATAGTGTCGGTGCTCAAAGTATCAGGTTTGTGGAGATAAATTCCCCCACTTCTGACAGTTTTTTGGAAACAAGCAGAACAATAAATGGCTCAGGTCAAAATGAATGCTGGGTCTGCATCCCCGAGCCTCTCGTGGTTTCCTACAGCAGTAGCAGTAAAAAAAACTCTCTCAAATAAAATCTTTACGACACTTGACGATAAACCAGCTCATCTATTCTTGAGAGATATCCAGGATCCACTTCTAACGGAAGGAAATTCAATGCTCATTACTATAAGAAAGAGCGGTTGCATATGACGTCGTTATTAGTACATAAGGCTTTGTATATGCACAGACAATGGGAAAGCCAAGAATGTTGTATATTTGCAAGTTTTACGTAGTTCAAGACATATATATAAATCTATCTATAATCATAGGTGGTACACAAGGACACAACTACAATGGCGCGTAACTAATATGGCGCGTAACGACTTACGCGCGCGGGGGGGCTTGGGGGTTGGGTGCGAAGCGTCCCAACCAACTAGGTGTTATCTATATATATAAAAATAAGTTGTTTGTCTGTCTGTCGAGTGACGTCATGTTTGTGTGTCGACTGACGTCATGAAGTTAGTTGTCGTCATTTTTGCTATGACGGTGACGTCATTAACGGTATTTAAGACATTTGTTCACGGAAAAATGTTTAATTGTAAAATGACTGAAGAACCTACAATGGCAACAGCCGAGGAAGCTGCTCAAAGAGTTTATGCCAAAAAACTTGCTGCTGATAGAGAAAGTAAGAAAAGAAAGCGTTCCGAGGAATCACAAGAACAGCAAGAAAACAGGCTTGCAGCTGATAGAGAAAGTAAGAAAAGAAAGCGTGCCGGGGAATCACAAGAACAGCAAGAAAACAGGCTTGCGGCTAAAGAACGCAAAACCGCGCAGTTAGATGAAAATCCACCTGGACAGCGAGAGTCAAAACATATCAAAACTGAAAATGATAGCGATGATGATTGGGTTTGGGATTTTGACTTGGATAAGGTCATCAATGCCTACCAGATTTAAGTAAAAAAAACAAAGGTTCGTCGATATGTACTTCATAGTGACGCTGAAAAATAAAGAAGAAAAAGAAAACTGAAAAAAGAAAAAAGGTAAAAAACTAAAAAAAAAGAAAAAGAAAAAACACTCAAAGAGAAATTACAGACCGGGACACAAATGACGACCGAGACAGAGGGAATATAAGTGACGACCGGGAACCTCAAAGAGAAATTACAGACTGGGACACCCGGACACAAATCACGACCGGGACACAGGGAATATAAATGACGACCGGGACACAGGGACACAACTACAACGGGGACACCGGGGGCACAGGCGGGATATATAAATGACGACCGGGACACAGGGATTGTTCGAATAGAAATTACAGACCGGGACACCGGGACACAAATGACGACCGGGACATCGGGACAGAGGGAATATAAATGACGACCGGGACACTCAAAGAGAAATTACAAACTGGGACACCGGGACACAAATGACGTTCACAGGTGGGACACAGGGACACAACTACAATGGCGCATAACGACTTACTTGCGCGGGGGGCTTGGGGGGGCGCGAAGCGCCCCACTAACTAGGTGTTGGGGTGGCGCGAAGCGCCACCCCAACAGCTAGTATCTATATATATAAAAATAAGTTGTCTGTCTGTGGATCTGTTAGGTGACGTCATGTTTCTGTGTCGACTGACGTCATTTTTTCGACTGACGAAATTACAGACCGGGACATCGGGACACAAATGACGACCGGGACACCGGCACATAGAGAATATAAATGACGACCGGGACACAAGGAATGTTCGATTAGCAATCACCATCAACAAAGCACCGGGACACAAATTAAAGGTAAAAAACTAAAGCCTAAAAAAAGACCAATTCAAAAACGAATGTATATACAGACCGGGACACAAATGACGACCAGGACCCCGGGACATGACGACCGGGACACAGGGACACAACTACAACAGGGACTCCGGGGGGCTCAGGGGGATATATAAATGACGATGGCGACACAGGGAATCGTCGATTAGCAATCACCATCAACAAAGCTCAAGGGCAATCATTAGAATCATGAGGTATAGATCTGAATACGGATTGTTTTCCCATGGACCATTATATGTTGCATGTTCAAGAGTCGTTAAACCTGACATTCTATTTATATGCACAGACAATGGGACAGCAAAGAATGTTGTATATTCGCAAGTTTTACGTAGTTAAAAGCATATATATATATATATATATATATATATATATATATATATATATATATATATATATATATATATATATATATATATATATATGTATATATATATATATAAATATATCTATATTCACAGGTGGGACATAGGGACAGAACTACAATGGCACGTAACTAATATGGCGCGTAACGACTTACGCGCTTGGGGGGGCTTGGGGGGGCGCCACCCCAACAGCTAGTATATATATATATATATATATGTATATATATATATATATATATATATATATATATATATATATATATATATATATATATATATATATCTATATATATAAAAATAAGTTGTCTGTCTGTCTGTGGGTCTGTGGATCTGTGGATCAGGTGACGTCATGTTTCGGCTGACGTCATGAAATTAGTTGCCGTCATTTTTGTTATGACGATGCTTAGTATATTGTAAAACACATTAATTTGGTTAATAATATACCATTTAAAACACCAAAATGAACATGCTGGAGTAGTCACTCGGGGAGAGAGGGTGTCAGAACGGAGAATGAAGGTCCCAGGTTCAAATCCTGGTTAGGCTAAAAAAGGTAAAAAACTAAAAACTAAAAAAAAAACTGAAAAAAGTAAAAAAAGGCAAAAACTACAAAAAAAACTAAAAACTAATAAAAAAATAAAAAAGCCGAAAAACTAAAAAAACTAAAGAAACTAAAAAAAGGAAAAAACTTAAAAAACTAAAAACTAAAAAAAACTAAAAAAAAGGAAAAATGAAAAATAGAAGAGAAAAAGAATACTAATAAAATTAAAAATAAAAATAAAAAAAAAATAAAAAAGATAAAAAGCTAAAAAAAGGTAAAAACCAATAAAAACTAAAAAGAAAAAAAGGTAAAAAACTAAAAAAAAAAATCATCTAAAAAACTAAAAAAAACTAAAAAACGTAAAAACTAAAAGAACTAAAAAAGTAAAAAAAAAAACTAAAAAAAGGAAAAAACTGAAAAATAAGCGGGATATAAAACAGGGGGATATAAATGACGACCGGGACACCGGGACATAAGGAATATAAATGAATCAGAAAATACAACTCATGTTTCCAAATGACGTCGTTTGGAGCCCAAATTGAAAATCCAGATCAATTTATGTCTACTTTCAAAGTAAAAGGGCAAATTTATCATAGAGCAGGGTCTCTTCTACCATTCTCAGGCGAGAATCATAAATTTTTACAATTGTACTTCATCAGTGATAGAAATTCTGAATTGAATGCACGTTGCGAAATTTCTCCCAACATTGAAAGGACAATCGTTTCCCAATTACAACATCTTTTCCACGAAAATAATAATTTAGTGCGTCTGTTCAAAACAGCCATCGATTTGATGCCTACTTATACGCATAAAATTGTTATTTCCGCTGACAAAACGCCTCCTGGCCAACATGTGCGAAGATACAATGCTCCAACTATCGACGAAGTGGCCATCGTTATGGTCGGTGATCAGTTTTTACCTCGAGATATTATTCTCAGGATTTCCACCACACGTGCTACAACTAAAAATAGGCCTACCAATAATACTTTTAAGAAATATAAACCCACCAAAGCTTTGCTATGGCACTCGACCTGCCGTAAAAAAAACAATGGAAAACCTAATAGAGGCCACAATCTTGACAGGGCCTTTTGAGGGTGAGGCTGTTCTTATTCCTCGCATTCCCAAGATTCCAACGGATCTGCCTTTTCAATTTAAAAGATTGCAATTCCCAATTCGATTAGCATTTGCAATCACCATTAACAAAGCTCAAGGTCAATCATTAGAAAAATGTGGTATAGATCTTAATACTGATTGTTTTTCCCATTGACAATTGTACGTTGCATGTTCGAGGGTCGGTAAACCTGACAATCTATTTATATGCAGCGACAATTGGACAGCGAAGAATGTTGTATATTCGCAAGTTTTACGCAGTTAATTTGTATTTTATCTATCTATCTATCTATCTATTCTATCTATATAAAAACGAGTTGTATGTATGCATGTTTGTTTGTTTGTAAAAAGAGCGTTTGCATATGATGTCATTATTAGTACATACGGCTTTGTATATGCAGAGACAATGGGAAAGCCAAGAATGTTGTATATTCGCAATTTTTACGTAGTTTAACTCCTGCAGACGAAATGAATGCTTGCCTAAAAAATTCTAATTTATAGGCACACGTAAAAATATTAAAATTAACTACAAATATGCGTGTCCGATTGCAAAACGATGACTCTGGTCAAACAGTAGACTCAATTTCAGGACGTATACAACTACCTGCTGATTTCTGTAATTTAGTGACGTCCAAAAATGAATTGATTGAAAAAGTATTTCCGAATATTCTAAAATTATAAAAATAATAAATGGCTAAGTGAAAGAGCGATTCTCGCACCCAAAAATATAGACGTCCACGAAATCAACAATATTGTTTTGAACAAGATTCGAGACCAGGCAGGCCTTTACAAGTCAGTCGACACAGTTTTGGAACCAAATGAAGCGGTTAATTATCCATCTGAATTTTTAAATTCCATAGATCCTTCAGGGTTTCCACCACACGTGCTACAACTAAAAATAGGCGTACCAATAATACTTTTAAGAAATATCAACCCACCAAAGCTTTGCAATGGCACGCGACTTGCCGTAAAAAAAACAATGGAAAACCTAATAGAGGCCACAATCTTGACAGGGCCTTATGAGGGTGAGGCTGTTCTTATTCCTCGCATTCCCATGATTCCAACGGATCTGCTTTTTCAATTTAAAAGATTGCTATTCCCAATTCGATTAGTATTTGCAATCACCATTAACAAAGCTCAAGGTCAATCATTAGAAAAATGTGGTATAGATCTTAATCCTGATTGTTTTTCCCATGGACAATTGTACGTTGCATGTTCGAGGGTCGGTAAACCTGACAATGTATTTATATGCAGCGACAATTGGACAGTGAAGAATGTTGTTTATTCGCAAGTTTTACGCAGATAATTTGTATTGTATCTATCTATATAAAAACGAGTTATGTGGATGCATGTTTGTTTGTTTGTAAAAAGAGCGTTTGTATATGACGTCATTATTAGTACATACGGCTTTGCATATGCACAGACAATGGGAAAGCCAAGAATGTTGTTTATTCGCAATTTTTGCATAGTTTGAAACACATATATAAATCTATCTATATTCACAGGTGGGACACAGGGACACAACTACAATGGCGCATAACTAATATGGCGCGTAACGACTTACGCGCGCGGGGGGGCTTGGGGGGGCGCGAAGCGCCCCACCAACTAGGTGTTGGGGTGGCGCGAAGCGCCACCCCAACAGCTAGTATATATATATATATATATATATATATATATATATATACATAGAAACAGCCGAGGAAGCTGTTCAAAGAGTTAATGCCAAAAGGCTTGCGGCTTCAAGAGAAAGTAACAAAAGAAAGCGTGCCGAGGAATCACGAGAATAACGTGCAAACAGGCTTGCGTCTCAAAGAGAAATTATAAAAAAAAATCGTGCCGAGGAATCACAAGAACAACGTGAAAACAGGCTCCCAGATCAAAGAGATAATGCCAGAAGAAAGCGCGCTTAGGAATCACAAGAACAACGTGAAAACAGGCTTGAGGCTCAAAGAGATATTACCGAAAAAAATCATGCCCAGGAATCACAAGAACAACGTGATAACAGGCTTGCGGCTCAAAGAGATAATGCCAAAAGAAAGCGTGCCGAGGAATCAGCTACAGCCCAGTCGATGATTATATCTTGAGTAGATGTGTTGCGCCTCAGGAAAAGTTAAACTTCCTCAACTGGCTGCACCACCAGAGCGATTGAAGCCTTTGCTTACTAAAACTAAGTCAGAATCTAAGCGTTTTTTATTAAACATCAGAAAATATAACTCATGTTTCCAAATGACGTTGTTTGGTGCCCAAATCGAAAATCAAGATCAATACACCAGGACACAGGGAATATAAACGACGACCGGGACACTCAAAGAGAAATTGCAGACCGGGACACAAATGATGGTGCGTTAAAACTAAAAAACAACTAACAAGTAAAATAAGGCTTTCTATATACAAAATAAAATGTAAAAAAAAAAAGAGCTTACTGCAAAACAGATCAAAGAAAAAATATAAAACAAACTAACGTCAATTATTGTGTTCAAAGTGTTAGAGCGCAATAATAAACTAAAAGTGACAAAAACAAGAGAAATGAGTAACAGAACAAAACGGTTCTCATTACAAATCCTAGTTCAAATGAATAGAAAAACCGCTGATTGTAAATGTGCCAAGCGACTGGGTACTGCTACACTAAATTACAGCCTTTATAATACTTATTTTTTATGTCTCTTGATGGTTTCGGATGGAGGGGGTTGAGCAAATATATTTATGCAAAATTGAGCTGAAGTTAATCATATGAAAGAGTTGTCCCTTCACTCGCCAGAATTACCCCTTAAAACATTATTACAACGGAGACTAACTGTTGTACAACTAGAGATAAATATTCCATAGAGGTTACACACTCTCCGTCTAATTGACTTTCCCTGATCCCAAAACAGAGAGTGCATAAGGTGCATACTGCTATTACTACTAGCAACTTATAGTAGCACAAACCCACTTCATATTAATACAGCTACGCACGCTCTCCCGTCCCGATTAATGATTCCCTCATGATATCTTCCCTGGAACGTCCATTTCCCTTACATCTTTTTCTCACTATATCCTTCAACCCAAATGTAGGGTGATCTACTTTTTGTTTAGCCGTAGACGGTAGACAGAAGGGAAAAACTTTGAGAATATGTTATCCTTCCTCCGCAAAACTTGTCCTAGCCACCTCCACCTTTCTCTAATTATAAGCCTAGAACATAGAGCTGAACAACATTTTTGGCACATCTTACTGTCGACCAGAAAACTCGGTAGGCAATTTATCCCGAAAACATCTATCAAATGCTACTCCATTTTTTGTAAAACCTCCAAAACTTCTTTCATTTTCCTGACACATTCATCTGGGATGCTGAAATCATCATAATAAAGTCTAATAATAGACTTCAATAATAAAGTCTATGAGAGTTTTACTCCTCCATTTGATTCCATGTTCTTTTATTAATCTTGCTGTGTTATTGAGGATAGAGTTCATCAATGTGACAAAAGTCTGGATATTTCGATCGCATATACAACGATTGCCATCGTCATAGATGTGATTAAAAAAATCCAGACTTTTCTATCTGTTTTCACTGTCTTATGAATAGACTCATCCCCAATCGAACAGTTATTTGTTCGTCATAGAAAGGCAGTGTGGTTTTAGAAAAAATTTTGTTTAAGGTATTATGTCGAAACATGTCGTATATATGGGGTGATGTGACCGATCTAGGATATAACTATAAGTAGAACATTTATTTTGCAATTAGAATATGAAGAGGACTTTACTACCTTCATTGGAAATTCAGTTTACATTTAGGTAATATTAGAGAAGAAAATGTTCAAATCAAAACTATGGATGAATCCTATTTTTGAACTCTCTCAAACAAATCTAGTGAATGAACCAGAACTTAATTATTTTGTTCTGTGTAAATATGTTAGTTTTAGTTTTAATGCTTATATATTTTTTCTGTTTACGATCACTGTATATTTGATCAAAATATCCAGACTTTTGCGTCAGTTTTCACTGTCTAATAAATGGACTTATCACCATTTGAACGTTCATATTTTCTGCATGGACAGGGTTAAACCAGAAGCCATTGCAATTTCTGTTTGTTTTATGTTTCATTTATTTATTGATTTTTTTTGCTAGTTTTACGCTTGGGGGATTATTTGACTTTATTTTTGGTAGCTCTTACAAAAAATTACCATTTGCAGCAGTATTTTCTGATGATTTAGGGTAAATATTATAAGGAGAAGGTGAATATAACATTTTTAATAGGATTATGCTCTTACCGTAAATTGGAAATCGTACATATGGAGCATTTTCACAAGAAAAAAGAGCTATTGGCGCAGTTTAACTTTTGTGGCAGCGCATCTTTAAATAAGACTTCGGATTTCGTAGATCCGTAGAAGTCGAAATGCTGGAATTGCTATTCATTGGGTTGCAATTTTGCAAAGCGGTTAGAGAACTAACTTACCTATATGCCTGAAACAAATTACGCTATAGATATTATATTGCTTAACAACGTTCTTTATCAGGACAACTGAATCTCAAACTATTATTCATGAAATACGGAAATTATTCCTTATGCAATCAATTCCATTTCATGTACCCACAAAATAGTTATGATTCATAAGATAAAACTATGCAAGGGTTCTTTCTGGTCTATCATCAAGATAATCTAAGGAATATAATATGATATTACAATGCAAAGTAGTTTAAATAAATACAAACAAAGATGACGGTTGATATATTAACGCCATTGTCTAAACATAAGATAGGAAATCTTCTTGTTATTGACTTCATTCTGCACATGTTGCAAAGCGCGTGTCTCTTAATGCTATTGAGCTATACTGTGATGTTGCAAAATATAATACAACCATTTCTATGGATAATTCTGCCTGTTTTCATCCTAGTTTCTTTCCAAAGGATCAATAGATGGATCTTCTACTGGCGCTTAGATTATTGGTTTTCTGATTGCGCACATGCATATAAACATTATTTAATAGTATTTTCAATAGATTTAATATTTTTGCTTCTGTTTGCAATGCTCATTATTCTTTGTATTCTTTGTATAATGTCCATAATCCAAGATTATCATGTTCTTTATTCAGTGTTTATAGGAAATTTAGCCGGCATTAAATTGTTTATAGTATTTTATTGTTCCTTTATTTTCATGCTGTTGGGTATCCAACCTAAAGATGTAAGTCCTGTTTGAATAATAAATTATTTTATTATCGCTCTGGTGAAACATTTCTAGATCAATTTCTGGCAATTAGAAACTGAATGTTCCCAGTTGACTCAATTTCAGGACGTATCCAACTGCCTCCTGAATTCTGTAATTTAGTGACGTGAACCAATGATTTGGTTTAAAAGGTATTTCTGAATATTCTAACCAATTATAATAATCATAAATGGCTAAGCGAACGAGCGATTCTGGCAGCCAAGAACAAAAACGTTCACGGAATCAATAATGCTATTCTGACCACAATTCGATACCAGGAAGTCATTTATAAGTCTGTCGACACAGTTCTGGAATCAAATGAAGCGGTTGACTATCCATCAGAATTTTTTAATTCCCTGGATCTCCCAGGGTTTTCACCACACGTGCTACAACTAAAAATAGGCATACCAATAACACTGTTGTGAAAATATTAATCCACCATCGCTTTGCGATCTGTATTTCTCCCATAGCTCTGGAGGAGATGAAGGAGAGTAAGTTGTCAATATGATTTCAAACAATGCACGAATTTGACTTGGAGTTGACGTTTCGCATGCGTCATTGATGTAATTATCCCAGTGCTGTTCGTTTTCCAATTAATTCAGAGCTCATCATACATTACGATAAGTGTCATGTATATTCCCGTTTACAGTTCTCAAATGCTCAAGGGACGTCAGGCCGGGTATATTAACCAAATACAGGCGGAGAAAGAAGCATTCATCTTGATTGGGGTGAATGGGGTAGATTATTCCTATCGTGGTTTCTTTGAAGATTTTAGGTTGGCCGTCGACCGTCTCACCCCATATTTGACGTTCAAATGATTTTTTATTAGCATTCCACGTGTAATACGCAGGCACTTCAGAGTACAGCAGTTTTTTCTAAAATAAGTCATTTTGACATAAGGCGAAGAAAGTAGTTAAAGCTGTCTCTGGTGGATTCAGGGCTCTTTGTTGCACGTTGGATTCCGATAAATAAACACAGCGACTATTCTGTAAATGTACCGCTAAGTAAACAACAGCTGGACTTCGTTCATTTATTGGAAATGAAAGAATTCGCCACACAGCTTCATTACTGCTTATGTATCTCCCAACCTGATATTGTATGACATCATCGATATCACTGATTTCGGACTGCCAGCCAAAAACTGCCATGTTGCTGCCTTTGTTGACATGTTTACATTTGTATTTGATTATCTTTACGGAATTACAATATTCCACGTTTGTGTGCGCATTGCATGTTTTCGGTATAAAAGGTGAATATGGCACGACCATATTCCATATTGGCACGACCATATTATTCACCGAGGTGAATATGATTGCTTATTTTCCACCATCTTTGGTAGACTTTCTTCTATATAAAGGGTATCCATCATTTCGGAAGAAACAGCCGAGGAAGCTGCTCAAAGAGTTAATTCAAAGAGAAATTTTAGTATCAATCCTACAATGGCAGAAGAAAAAGCCGAGGAAGCTGCTCAAAGAGTTAATTCAAAGAGAAATTTTAGTATCAATCCTACAATGGCAGAAGAAAAAGCCGAGGAAGCTGCTCAAAGAGTTAATGCCAAAAGGCTTGCGGCTAATAGAGAAAGTAAAAAAGAAAGCGTGACGAGGAATCACAAGAACAGCTTGAAAAAAGGCTTGCGTCTCCAAGAGAAATTACTAAAAGAAAGTGTGCCGAGGAAGCTGCTCAAAGAGTTAATTCAAACAGAAAATTTAGTATAAATCCTACAATGGTAGAAGAAACAGCCGAGGAAACTGTACAAAGAGTTAATGCGAAAAGACTTGCGGCTAATAGAGCAAGTAAGAAAAGAAAGTATATAAAAATAGATAATATAAAAATAAGTTGTAAGTTTGTCCATGTTTTGTGTTTGTTCGCATATGTGTGTTGTTTGTCCGCATATGACGTCATTATAAGTATATAAGTCTTTGCATATGACGTCAAAGGCTTGGTATATGATGTCAAAGGTTTTGTATATGACGTCATTATAAGTGTATAAGAAGGCGATTCAAAGAGAAATTTTTAGTATACATCTTACAATAACAGAAGAAACAGCCGAGGAAGCTGTTCAAAGAGTTAATTCAAAGAGAAATTTTAGTATATATCCTACAATGGTAGAAGAAACAGCCGAGGAAGCTGCTCAAAGAGTTAATGCCAAAAGGCTTGCGGCTAATAGAGAAAGTAAGAAAAAAAAGCGTCCTGAGGATTCACAAGAACAGCGTGAAAACAGGCTTGCGTCTCAAAAAGAAATTACCAAAAGAAAGCGTGCCGAGGAAGCTGCTCAAAGAGTTAATTCAAAGAGAAATTTTAGTATCAATCCTACAATGGCAGAATAAAAAGCCGAGGAAGCTGCTCAAAGAGTTAATGCCAAAAGGCTTGCGGCTAATAGAGAAAGTAAAAAAGAAAGCGTGACGAGGAATCACAAGAACAGCTTGAAAAAAGGCTTGCGTCTCCAAGAGAAATTACTAAAAGAAAGTGTGCCGAGGAAGCTGCTCAAAGAGTTAATTCAAACAGAAAATTTAGTATAAATCCTACAATGGTAGAAGAAACAGCCGAGGAAACTGCTCAAAGAGTTAATTCGAAAAGACTTGCGGCTAATAGAGAAATTAAGAAAAGAAAGCGTGCCGAGGAATCACAAGAACCGCCGGAAAACAGGCTTGAGGCTCAAAGAGATAATGCCGAAAGGAAGCGTGGCGAGGAATCACAACAGCAGCCTGAAAATTATCCCCTGGCATTCAGGTAGAGCCCAGTCGATGCTTATAGCTTGAGTAGATGTGTTCAAATCGGAACTATGTCTAAAATCTGTCCTTATTGCAAGGCCTTGAAATTTAATGGTGAAACAATGGGAATGTGATGCGCCTCAGGAAAAGTTAAACTTCCTCAACTGGCTACACCACCAGAGCCATTGAAGACTTTGCTTACTGGAGCTACGTCAGAATCTAAGTGTTTTTTGTTAAACATCAGAAAATATAACTCATGTTTCCAAATGACGTCGTTTGGTACCCAAATCAAAAATAAAGATCAATTTATGCCTACTTTCAAAGTAAAAGGGCAAATTTAACATAGAGGATGGTCCCGTCTACCATTCTCTGGCGAGAATCATAAATTTTTACAACTGTACTTCATCAGTGATAGAAATTCTGAATTGAATGCACGTTGCGAAATTTCTCTCGACGTTGAAAGGACTATTGTTTCCCAATTGCAACATCTTTTCCACGAAAATAATAATTTAGTGCGTCTGTTCAAAACAGCAAACGATTTGATGACTACTGATACGCATAAAATTGTTATCTCCGCTGACAAAACGCCTACTGGGAAACATGTGCTTAGGTATAATGCTCCAACTATCGACGAACTGGCAATCGTTATGGTCAGCGATCAGTTTTTACATCGAGATATTATTTGTTCATAAGCGAAACGCTCAGTTGGTAAAAATTACTGAAACTCATTGATGCTACAATGCTCTACAATATCCTATCATTTTTTTTGGATGGAGCCGACGGCTATCACTTTAATAATAAATTGATAGATTCATACACTAACAAACAAACGGATAAGAAATGCAGCGCAATGAATTATTATTCCTATAGACTAATGATTCGTCAGGATGAAGACAATTATATTTCAAAATACCGTCAATTGTTTCACCAATACATCGTTGATGTGTATACAAAGATTGAATGAGAAAGTTACATATGTAAATACGTCACCAAAGGCAGCGACATTGCAGTTTTTGGCTTGCAGTACGAAATCAGTCATATCGATGAAATCGTAAAATATCAGGCTGAAAGATACATAAGCAGTAATGAATTTGTTTGGGGAATTCTTTCATTTCTGATGAGGAACGAAGTCCAGCTGTTGTTCTCTTAGCGGTACATTTACAAAATGGTCAACGTGTTTCTTTTTCAGAATCCAAAGTGCAACAAAGAGCCCTGAATCCACCGGATTCAACGTTAACTGCTTTCTTTTCGTTATGTAAAAAGATTCTTTTGCAAAAAAAACTGCTGTATACTAAAGTACCTTCGTATTACACGTGGAATGCTAAAAATAATGTGTTTGAACGTCAAAAACAGGGTAAGTCAGTCGATGGCCAACCTACCATCTTCAGCGATACCACGATAGAAAGACTCTACACCATTAACCCCAATCAGTGTGAATGCTTATTCTTCCGCCTGCTTTTGGCGAATGTACCCGGTCCGACTTCCTTTGAGTATTTGAGAACTGTAAACGGTACTACACATGACGCTTACCTTAATGCATGCTAAGTTCTGAATTTATTAGAGAATGACCAGCACTGGGATAACTGCATCAATGACGCATGCGAAATGTCAACTCCAAGTCAAATTCGTGCATTGTTTTGGATTCATACTAACAACTTGCTCTCCTTAGCTCCTACAGAGTTATGGGAAAAATATAAATCGAAAATTGCGGAGAACATACTCCATCGCAAACGGCCAGAGCGGTCAGATGTGGCTTTTGATTTTACATCAGAAATCTATAACTACGCTTTAGATATTATTGAAGATTTGTGCGTATGTATGGCAAACAAACCTCTTTGGGATTTGGGAATGCCTTCACCTAATCGTAACGGTGCTGTTTCGACATGTGTAGAATTGGATCGTGAATAAAGTTGCAACACGAGTAATCTATTGTCTTAGTACAAAATAATATTTCTAAGTTAACATCTGAGCAAAAGGACATTTATGATAAGATAATGCATTGTCTCGATAACAACGTTGTAGAAATTGGAAACGGAAAGCTCCCAGTAGACTCAATTTCAGGACGTATACAACTGCCTGCTGAATTTTATAATTTAGTGACGTCCAAAAATGAATTGATTGAAAATGTATTTCCGAATATTCTAACCAATTATAAAAATCCTAAATGGCTAAGTGAACGAGCGATTCTGGCAGCCAAGAATAAAGACGTCCACAAAATCACCAATATTATTTTGACCAAGATTCGAGACCAGGCAGTCCTTTATAAGTCATTTGACACAGTTCTGGAGATCTCCCAGGGTTTCCACCACACGTGCTACAACTAAAAATAGGCGTACCAATAATACTGTTACGAAATACCAATCCACCAAAGCTTTGCAATGGCACTCGACTTGCCGTAAAAAAAAAACAATGGAAAACGTAATAGAGGCAATAATCCTGACAGGGCCTTTTGAGGGTGAGGTTTTTCTTATTCCTCGCATTTCCATGATTCCAACGGATCTGCCCTTTCAATTTAAAAGATTGCAATTCCCAATTCGATTAGCATTTGCAATCACCAGCAACAAAGCTCAAGAGCAATCATTAGAAAATGCAGTATGGATCTTAATACAGATATTTTTCCCCATGGACAATTTTACGTTGCATGATAACGTTGCAGAGATCTAACATCGAGATTACCCCCATTTCCTTGAAAAAAGCCGTATTTCTACACAGCTGATTATGGTCCATTTTAGATATGTTATTAAGCTAATTTTTCAGAAAGTTGTACTAGAAACTCTTCTGTTGTTCAAATGCTGATTTTTAACCTTTTTTCTAGTTTTTCTGGACTAATGATAAAGATAAAATCTTCAATGCTTAATCAGACACATGCGAAATAGAAGTTCTAGGCAAGGGTCCTAAAAAAAACTCTAAATCTACGATTTTTCATCTAATTTCTAGTGTTCGTCATTATTCTAAGTAATTTTGCCATTTTTTATGGCGTGTTTTACATCTAATTTAATTTCAACTAATTAATCACATCTGAGCTAAAATGATACGTGCATACCTGGTTTTATTTTTATTTACATGGGAAAAAATTTCACAGTTTGATCAAAAAATCAAACTGTGCAAAGAAGGTATTCTTGGAAAACTGAATATAGATTACATTCCTATATTTGAAGGATCAAGGAAAGAGAGCTTTTTTCAGAAAGCAAAGAAAGGGTCCACGCCATATTTACTTTATATTGACCACTTATTATTAAATTTGTAACAAAATCTTTTGTAACTTTATTGTAACTTAACTTAATTTGTAACAAACCGACAAAAGACAAAAAATGGATATTTTTCAATACAGATTCAAATAAAGGTTCCATAAAAAAAAGGCTAATTAGCTGCCTTGATGTGATGAATTTCCGCCATAACCCTTTCTGATAGGGCAGTACCACTTTATGCAAACCGATGGTTACAAATTTTATCAAACTTCTTCACACTTGATTAACCTAATTTTGATTACAGCAAGATCGGGCGACAAGCTTGTTCACTGTAAAAAAAAGTCCCAGCAACAGAAACGTCAATTCGACCCCTATGCGTCAACAATGGCTCAGGAGAATCTTTATCCTATAATCCTATAATGGTTTCTGAAAAAGAACGAACAGAGTAGTTTTTGTTAAAAAACACTACACAATAAAGAAAATTAATATAAAATCTGGTAAATCAACAGGGGTTGGAAACCCTGTGATTGAAAATGGTTGTTTTTGTTTAACAGAGCTTTTAATGATATCGTATCGTCTGTAGGTATTTATACTATTGGATTTAATCTATATGACATTATGAGTCGCTGACAAGAAAAATAAAAAATACATAGAAAAGAATAAAGCAAAAATGAAATTTAGGCTAAGCAGAAGGTTATAAGGTGGAATTAGAATTACCAAATTCTTCTGTCGTTAAAAAATTGTTACATACATACTCGCCTCTGTTCCCCTGCTCCAGCTGATAACTGGGCCCTTTCACCTTTACACACGCAGCCTTACACTTTCATTGCTCGCCACTATACTTTTATTGGTAAAATGAAAACTGTGAATTACTTTCAAGTGTCCATTGAAGACAACCCTAGATCAAAATATTGAATTGCCAACTACGTAAAAACAACGTACCTTGAAATCTAGATTAAACAAATAAATATACCTTAGCCCGACTCAAAGCATTTATAGTTCTTGGCACTCTTTTGGCTTTGACTATGCCTGATGCAGAAATATAGTCATAATTATTTCTTCTGAACTTATTTAATTCACAAAAAAGCTAAGGCAAAAGGATCAACATATCTCTCACAAAACTTATTGCGATGTCGAATTTGATTCTAGCACTGGCAACAGTTTATTCTTTCTTCAATTGTAACCCCTCTTAAAATAAAGGGAGGAATATTAAAACGGACAAAGCAATATTAAAACAGGCAAATTATGGATGCTCAAGGTGTCTTTGGAGGTCAGATGACCCACAATTTAGGATACCTACTAAACAATGGAAGTAGAGGTTTGAGACCTACCCATTTACCATTGCGGTTGTTTCTCTCTGTTCAGATTCATATTGGAGAGTTGACATTCGCATTGGGGTAGTTTCGGTCTCACCATAGTACACCGTGCAATAAAACCTGGAACAAAGTTTTTTTTACAAACTTGTCATTGTTTTTATGCCTAAGGCCATTTTAATTTACGACCACTGAAAACTAAACACATTCCTTTGGAGCCGATTGACAAAGTTTATAATAAATGGTTGCCGCTTTTCTGTTGGTTGAACTTCGTTGGTCTATGTACAAGTGTTTCGAAGGTTGATCGTCAGCTTGTTTTTATAGTCACTGAATTGATTCCTCACAAACTTACGACAAACGGTGCTAATTTTATTTAGATCCCAACCCCAGCAAACGCAAGGTCTTTGCATCTGCCTCAGCATAAAAGACCGTAAGTATGGAATAAATTGCGATCTAATTTGGAGGAAATTGAAGATTTAATTGAATTTCTTTAATTATTGAGAACATGTCGAACTAATAGTTCAGTAAACTTGTTTGTATTTTGAACAATTCCAGGGCACCAATTCATAACTGACTAAGCAAAAACAAAAGGATGCAACACAGCTAAATAAAAAAAAAATACACAATTTTTTTTTTGTCTTGTGTGAATCAGGTTATGGGGGGAACTGTGTTTCAATTGGGGAAGTGGGTACACAAGACAAAATATTTATTAATACAATCGGCTTTAACGACATACTATGCCAGGGCTTATCCTTAGGCATTGGGTTTGTTCCCAAATTATGAACCCTTTTTTATTTATCTGTGGAAACAGAATATATGCCATCCCTCATACGCATGACATGGCCTAATCGCTTTAACCTCTCTTTCATTATAGCCCCAGAAAGAAGGAGTGAACCACAGTTTTCGTACAGCCTTTTGTTTGACATACATTCAGTCAAATGGGTACCTTAAACTAACCTTATACAATTCCTCTGAAAAACAAATCGTATTTTTGAGGTTACTCTTATAACCTCATAATACGTAATAACCTTAATAACCCTCATAACGCGACCGGGGACACAGGGACACAACTACAACGGGGACACCGGGGAAACAGGGGGATATAAATGACGACCGGGACAAAAAAAACTAAAAAGAAATAAAAACTAAAAACTAATAAAAAAAACTAAAAAATCTAAAAATCTAAATAAGCTAAAAAAGAAAAAAAAGGAAAAAAATAAGGAGAAAAAACAAAACTAAAAAACGAATGTATATACAGACCGGGACACCGGGATACAAATGATGACCGGGACCCGGGACACAGGGAATATAAATGACGACCGGGACACAGGGACACAACTACAACGGGGACACCGGGGGAAACAGGGGGATAACCTGACAATCTATTTATATGCAAAGACAATGGGACAGCAAAGAATGTTGTATATCGCAAGTTTATATAACATAGGGACACAACTACAATGGCGCGTAACTATTATGGCGCGTAACGACTTACGCGCGCGGGGGGGCTTGGGGGGGGCGCGAAGCGCCCCCACCAACTAGGTGTTGGGGTGGCGCGAAGCGCCACCCCAACAGCTAGTATATATATATATTATATATATATATCTTCTATATATATAAAAATAAGTTGTCTGTCTGTGGATGTGTGGATGGATGTGTGGATGGATGTGTCAGGTGACGTCACCGGAAAAAACTGGATTAGGTGACGTCAAAACTGAAAAAACTAAAAAAAGGCAAACACTACAAAAAAAACTAAAAACTAATAAAAAAAATAAAAAAGCTAAAAAACTAAAAAAACTATAAGGTAAAAACCAATAAAAAACTAAAAAAAACAACTGAAAAAACTAAAAAAAGGCAAAAACTACAAAAAAAAAACTAAAAACTAATAAAAAAAGTAAAAAAGCTAAAAAACTAAAAAACTAAAAAAACTAAAAAAAGGTAAAAAACTAAAAAAATAAAAAATAAAAAAAAACTAAAAAAAAGGAAAAAACTGAAAATAAGCTAAAATAAAGGTAAAAACCAATAAAAAACTAAAAAAAAAAAGGAAAAAACTAATAAATGACGACACTCAAAGAGAAAGCGACCAGGACAAAAAAACTAAAAAAAAAGGCAAAAACTACAAAAAAACTAAAAACTAATAAAAAAAATAAAAAAGCTAAAAAACTAAAAAAACTAAAAAAAGGTAAAAAACTAAAAAAACTAAAAACTAAAAAAAAACTAAAAAAGGTAAAAACTAAAAGAACTAAAAAAGAAAAAATAAATGACGACACTCAAAGAGAAAGCGACCAGGACAAAAGGAATGTTCGATTAGCAATCAACAAAGCACCGGGACACAGGGAGTATAAATGACGACCAGGACACAAGTAAAAAAAAAAATTAACAAAACTAAAAAGAAGGTAAAAACTACAAAAAAACTAAAAAGAAAAAAAAACTAAAAACTAATAAAAAAACTAAAAAATCTAAAAATCTAAATAAACTAAAAAAGAAAAAAAAAGGAAAAAAATAAAGGAGAAAAACAAAACTAAAAAACGAATGTATATACAGACCGGTACACCGGGATACAAATGACGACCGGGACACAGGGAATATAAATAACGACCGGACACAGGGACACAACTACAACGGGGACACCGGGGGACGGGACACAGGGACACAACTACAACGGGGACACCGGGGGAAACAGGGGGATAACCTGACAATCTATTTATATGCAAAGACAATGGGACAGCAAAGAATGTTGTATATTCGCAAGTTTTACGTAGTTAAAACCATATATATATATATATATATCTATATTCACAGGTGGGACATAGGGACACAACTACAATGGCGCGTAACTATTATGGCGCGTAACGACTTACGCGCGCGGGGGGGCTTGGGGGGGGCGCGAAGCGCCCCCACCAACTAGGTGTTGGGTGGCGCGAAGCGCCACCCCAACAGCTAGTATATATATATATATATATATATATATATATATATATATATATATATATATATATATATATATATATATATATACTAGCTGTTGGGGTGGCGCTTCGCCACCCCAACACCTAGTTGGTGGGGCGCTTCGTGCCCCCCAAGCCCCCCCCCGCGCGCGTAAGTCGTTACGCGCCATATAGTTACGCGCCATTGTAGTTGTGTCCTTGTGTCCCACCTGTGAATAGATATATATATATATCTATATATATAAAATAAGTTGTCTGTCTGTGATGTGTGGATGGATGTGTGGATGGATGTGTCAGGTGACGTCACCTGAAAAAACTGGATTAGGTGACGTCAAAACTGAAAAAACTAAAAAAGGCAAAAACTACAAAAAAAACTAAAAACTAATAAAAAAAATAAAAAAGCTAAAAAACTAAAAAAACTATAAAGGTAAAAACAATAAAAAACTAAAAAAAAAACTGAAAAAACTAAAAAAAAGGCAAAAACTACAAAAAAAAACTAAAAACTAATAAAAAAAGTAAAAAAGCTAAAAACTAAAAAAACTAAAAAAACTAAAAAAAGGTAAAAAACTAAAAAAAATAAAAAATAAAAAAAAACTAAAAAAAAGGAAAAAACTGAAAAATAAACTAAAATAAAGGTAAAAACCAATAAAAAACTAAAAAAAAAAGGAAAAAACTAATAAATGACGACACTCAAAGAGAAAGCGACCAGGACAAAAAACTAAAAAAAAAGGCAAAAACTACAAAAAAACTAAAAACTAATAAAAAAAAAGCACCGGACACAGGGAGTATAAATGACGACCAGGACACAAGTAAAAAAAAAAAATTAACAAAACTAAAAAGAAGGTAAAAACTACAAAAAAACTAAAAAGAAAAAAAAACTAAAAACTAATAAAAAAACTAAAAAATCTAAAAATCTAAATAAACTAAAAAAGAAAAAAAAAGGAAAAAAATAAAGGAGAAAAAACAAAACTAAAAAACGAATGTATATACAGACCGGTACACCGGGATACAAATGACGACCGGGACACAGGGAATATAAATAACGACCGGACACAGGGACACAACTACAACGGGGACACCGGGGGAAACAGGGGGATATAAATGACGACCGGGACAAAAAAACTAAAAAGAAATAAAAACTAAAAACTAATAAAAAAAACTAAAAAATCTAAAAATCTAAATAAGCTAAAAAAGAAAAAAAAAGGAAAAAATAAAGGAGAAAAACAAAACTAAAAAACGAATGTATATACAGACCGGGACACCGGGATACAAATGATGACCGGGACCCGGGACACAGGGAATATAATGACGACCGGACACAGGGACACAACTACAACGGGACACCGGGGGAAACAGGGGGATAACCTGACAATCTATTTATATGCAAAGACAATGGGACAGCAAAGAATGTTGTATATTCGCAAGTTTTACGTAGTTAAAACCATATATATATATATATATCTATATTCACAGGTGGGACATAGGGACACAACTTACAATGGCGCGTAACTATTATGGCGCGTAACGACTTACGCGCGCGGGGGGGCTTGGGGGGGGCGCGAAGCGCCCCCACCAACTAGGTGTTGGGGTGGCGCGAAGCGCCACCCCAACAGCTAGTATATATATATATATATATATATATATATATATATATATATATATATATATATATATATATATATATATATATATATATATATATATATTTATATATATATATATATATATATATATATATATATATATATATATATATATATATATATATATATATATATATATATATATATATATATATATATATATATATATATATATTCACAGGTGGGAAATAGGGACACAACTACAATGGCGCGTAACTAATATGGCACGTAACGATTTACGCGCGTGGAGGGCTTGGTGGGGGCGCGAAGCGCCCTCACCAACTAGGTGTTGGGTTGGCGCAAAGCGCCACCCTAACAGCAAGTATATATATATATATATATATATATATATATATATATATATATATATATATATATATATATATATATATATATATATATATATATGTATATATAATATATATATATATATATATATCTATATATATATCTATATATATATATATATATATATATATATATATATATATATATATATATATATATATGTATATATATATATATATATATATATATATATATATATATATATATATATATATATATATATATATATATATATATATATATATATATATATATTATATATATAACTGGTAAAAAACTGAAAAAACGAAAAGAAAAAAACTAAAAAACTAAAAAAAGAAAAAACTAAAAAAAAAAAACTGGGAATTGCACAAATATTTCAATATATTTTGACAAAAGATTAAGGGAATTCGAAAACCTTAAAACAGATACCCAAAATTTGAGGTTTATTATAAATTGTTGGAGCTTTAGCTTGCTTGGCACGTAAAGATTTTTCCAAGTGTCAATGTTAGAATGAACATTGACATTTTAAAAACAGCATTGCTGAATTTAATTCAAGCATTGCTTGAATCTAATTGCTGAATCAGAAGTCCTTCTGCTAATCTTTCTTTCCCTTCTGCACAACTTGAATAGTTTCAGGTACAAAACGATATATATATATATATATATATATATATATATATATATATATATATATATATATATATATATATATATATATATATATATATATATTATATTATATTATATTATATTATATATATATATATATATATATATATATATATATATATATATATATATATATATATATATATATATATATATATATATATATATATATATATACTAGCTGTTCTTCTGCTAATCTTTCTTTCCCTTCTGCACAACTTGAATAGTTTCAGGTACAAAACGATATATATATATATATATATATATATATCTATATATATAAAAATAAGTTGTCTGTCTGTCTGTGGATGGATCAGGTGACGTCACCTGAAAAAACTGGATCAGGTCACGTCAAAACTGAAAAAACTAAAAAAAGGCAAAAACTACAAAAAAAAACTAAAAACTAATAAAAAAAATAAAAAAGCTAAGAAACTAAAAAAACTAAAAAAAGGCAAAAACTACAAAAAAAACTAAAAACTAATAAAAAAGCTAAAAAACTAAAAAAACTAAAAAAAGGCAAAAACTACAAAAAAAACTAAAAACTAATAAAAAAAATAAAAAAGCTAAAAAACTAAAAAAAACTAAAAAAACTAAAAAAAGGTAAAAAACTAAAAAAACTAAAAACTAAAAAAAACTAAAAAAAAAGGAAAAAACTGAAAAATAAGCTAAAATAAAGGTAAAAACCAATAAAAAACTAAAAAAAAAAACTGAAAAAACTAAAAAAAGGCAAAAACTACAAAAAAACTAAAAACTAATAAAAAAAGTAAAAAAGCTAAAAAACTAAATGACGACACTCAAAGAGAAAGCGACCAGGACAAAAGGAATGTTCGATTAGCAATCAACAAAGCACCGGGACACAGGGAGTATAAATGACGACCAGGACATAAGTAAAAAAAAAAAATTAACAAAACTAAAAAGAAGGTAAAAACTACAAAAAAACTAAAAGAAAAAAAAACTAAAAACTAATAAAAAAACTAGAAAATCTAAAAATCTAAATAAACTAAAAAAGAAAAAAAAAGGAAAAAAATAAAGGAGAAAAACAAAACTAAAAAACGAATGTATATACAGACCGGTACACCGGGATACAAATGACGACCGGGACACAGGGAATATAAATGACGACCGGGACACAGGGACACAACTACAACGGGGACACCGGGGGAAACAGGGGGATATAAATGACGACCGGGACAAAAAAGCTAAAAAGAAAAAAAAACTAAAAACTAATAAAAAAACTAAAAAATCTAAAAATCTAAATAAGCTAAAAAAGAAAAAAAAAGGAAAAAAATAAAGGAGAAAAACAAAACTAAAAAACGAATGTATATACAGACCGGGACACCGGGATACAAATGACGACCGGGACACAGGGAATATAAATGACGACCGGGACACAGGGACACACTACAACGGGGACACCGGGGAAACAGGGGGATGTAAATGACGACCGGGACACCGGGACAGGGAATGGTCGATTAGCAATCACCATCAACAAAGCTCAAGGGCAATCATTAGAATCATGAGGTATAGATCTGAATACAGATTATTTTCCCATGGACCATTATATGTTGCATGTTCAAGAGTCGGTAAACCTGACAATCTATTTATATGCAAAGACAATGGGACAGCAAAGAATGTTGTATATTCGCAAGTTTTACGTAGTTAAAACCATATATATATATATATATATATATATATATATATATATATATATATATATATATATATATATATATATATATATATATATATATATATATATATATATATATATATATATATATCTCTCTATCTATATTCACAGGTGGGACATAGGGACACAACTACAATGGCGCGTAACTATTATGGCGCGTAACGACTTACGCGCGCGGGGGGGCTTGGGGGGGGCGCGAAGCGCCCCCCACCAACTAGGTGTTGGGGTGGCGCGAAGCGCCACCCCAAACAGCTAGTATATATATATTATATTATATTATATTATATTATATATATATATATATATATATATATATATATATATATATATATATATATATATATATACTAGCTGTTGGGGTGGCGCTTCGCGCCATCCCAACAACTGGTTGGTGGGGGTGCTTCATGCCCCCTAAGCCCCCCCCCCCCCCCGCGCGTAATTCGTTACGCGCCATGTTAGTTACGTGCCATTGTAGTTGTGTCCCTATGTCCCACCTGTGAATATAGATATATATATATATATGTATATATGTTTTTAACTACGTAAAACTCACGAATATACAACATTCTTTGCTGTCCCATTGTCTGTGCATATAAATAGATTGTCAGGTTTACCGACTCTTGAACATACAACATATAATGGTCCATGGGAAAACAATCCGTATTCAGATCTATACCTCATGATTCTAGTGATTGTCCTAGAGCTTTGTTGATGGTGATTGCTAATCGAACATTCCCTGTGTCGCCGTCGTCATTTATATATCCCCCTCTGGCCCCCGGCGACCCCGTTGTAGTTGTGTCCCTGTGTCCCGGTTGTCATTTATATTCCCTGTGTCCCGGTCGTCATTTGTGTCCCGGTGTCCCAGTCTGTGATTTCTCTTTAAGTGTCCCGGGCGTCATTTATATTCCTTGTATCCCGGTGTCCCTGTCGTCCTTTGTGTCCCGGTCTGTATATACATTCGTTTTTGAATTGGTCTTTTTTTTAGTTTTAGTTTTTTACCTTTTTTTTAGTTTTTTTTCGTTGTACCTCATGATTCTAATGATTGCCCTTGAGCTTTGTTGATGGTGATTGCTAATCGAACATTCCCTGTGTCGCCGTCGTCATTTATATATCCCCCTGTGCCCCCCAGCGTCCCTTTTTAGTTGTTTCTCTGTGTCCCGGTCGTCATTCATATTCCCTGTGTCCCGGTCGTCATTTGTGTCCTGGTGTCCCAGTCTGTGATTTCTCTTTGAGTGTCCCGAGCGTCATTTATATTCCTTGTGTCCCGGTGTCCCGGTCGTCAGTTATATCCCCCTGTGCCCCCCGGTGCCCCCGTTGTAGTTGTATCCCTGTGTCCCGGTCGTCATTTATATTCCCTGTGTTCCGGTCGTCATTTGTATCCCGGTGTCCCGGTCTGTATATACATTCGTTTTTGAAATGGTATATGATGAAATAAATTTTTGTGTTTTTCCCCTTTATTTTCTTTTTAGTTTTTTTCTGGTTTTTACTTTTTTTTTAGTTTTTTTGGTGTTTTTCTTTTTAGTTTTTTTTCTTTTTATTTTTTTTTAGTTTTGTTTTTCTCCTTTATTTTTCATTTTTTTTCCTTTTTTCTTTTTTTTCTTTTTTAGTTTTTAGTCTTTTAGTTTTTTAAGTTTTTTTATTAGTTTTAGTTTTTTTTTCTTTTAGTTTTTTCGTAGATTTTACCTTTTTTTTAGTTTTTTTTAGTTTTTTTTTTATATATGTCCTGGTCGTCATTTATACTCACTGTGTTCCGGTCGTCATTTGTGTACGGTCGTCATTTATATTCCCTATGTGCCGCTGTCCCGGTCGTCATTTGTGTCCCGATGTCCCGGTCTGTAATTTTGTCAGTCGAAAACATGACGTCAGTCGACACACAAACATGACGTCACTCGACAGACACACGCACACAGACAACTTATCTATATATATAAAAACTAGCTGTTGGGGTGGTTCTTCGTGCCCCCCCGAGCCCCCCCCCCCCCGCACGCGTAAGTCGTTACGCGCCATATTAGTTACGCGCCATTGTAGTTGTGTCCCTGTGTCCCACCTGTGAATATAGATAGATTTATATATGTGTTTCAAACTACGTAAAAATTGCTAATATACAACATTCTTGGCTTTCCCATTGTTTGTGCATATACAAAGCCGTATGTACTAATAATGACGTCATATGCAAACGCTCTTTTTACAAACAAACAAACATGCATACACACAACTCGTTTTTATATAGATAGATAGATAGATAGATACAATACAAATTAACTGCGTAAAACTTGCGAATATACAACATTCTTCACTGTCCAATTTTCGCTGCATATAAATATATTGTCAGGTTTACCGACCCTCGAACATGCAACGTACAATTGTCCATGGGAAAAACAATCAGTATTAAGATCTATACCACATTTTTCTAATGATTGACCTTGAGCTTTGTTAATGGTGATTGCAAATGCTAATCGAATTGGGAATTGCAATCTTTTAAATTGAAAAGGCAGATCCGTTGGAATCATGGGCATGCGAGGAATAAGAACACCCTCACCCTCAAAAGGCCCTGTCAAAATTGTGTCCTCTATTAGGTTTTCCATTGTTTTTTTACGGCAAGTCGCGTGCCATTGCAAAGCTTTGGTGGGTTGATATTTCTTAAAAGTATTATTGGTACGCCTATTTTTAGTTGTAGCACGTGTGGTGGAAACCCTGAAAGATCTATGGAATTTAAAAATTCAGATGGATAATTAACCGCTTCATTTGGTTCCAAAACTGTGTCGACTGACTTGTAAAGGACTGCCTGGTCTCGAATCTTGGTCAAAACAATATTGTTGATTTCGTGGACGTCTATATTTTTGGGTGCGAGAATCGCTCTTTCACTTAGCCATTTAATATTTTTATAATTTTTTAGAACATTCGGAAATACTTTTCAATCAATTCATTTTTGGACGTCACTAAATTACAAAAATCAGCAGGTAGTTGTATACGTCCTGAAATTGAGTATACTGGGAGCTTTCCGTTTCCAATTGCCAGCAATTGATCTGAAAATATTTGACCAGAGTCATCGTTTTGCAATCGGACACGCATATTTGTAGTTAATTTTAATATTTTTACGTGTGCCCATAAATTGGAATATTTCAGGCAAGCATTCATTTCGTCTGCAGGAGTTGATCTAGGTATTATAGGTATTGTTTGCCTGAAATCTCCAGCAAGCAATATTAATGTGCTGCCAAAGGGTTTCGACTTCCCTCTCAAATCTTTCAAGCATTGATCCAGAGCCTCGAGCGTTTTTTTGTGTGCCATTGTGCACTCATCCCAAATAATAAGTTT
>NW_027063920.1:0-29503 GCF_032884065.1 Artemia franciscana
AACCTCGAAAACTAAAACTTTTGAAATAGGAAAAGAGTCTTTAATCACATTCTTTACCATGTGCAATCATTAAATAGTCTAATATCTTCATTTTTACAACATACGTAGCTATTACCCTCGAAAACTAAAACTTTTGAAATGGGAAAGAGCCTTTAATCACATCTTTACCATTTGCAATCATAAAATAGTCTAATATCTTCATTTTTTCAACATACGTAGCTATTACCCTCGAAAACTAAACTTTTGAAATAGGAAAAGAGCCTTTAATCACATTCTTTACCATTTGCAATCATAAAATAGTCTAATATCTTCATTTTTTCAACATACGTAGCTATTACCCTCGAAAACTAAAACTTTTGAAATAGGAAAAGAGCCTTTAATCACATTCTTTACCATGTGCAATCATAAAATAGTCTAATATCTTCATTTTTTCAACATACGTAGCTATTACCCTCGAAAACTAAAACTTTTGAAATAGGAAAAGAGCCTTTAATCACATTCTTTACCATTTGCAATCATAAAATAGTCTAATATCTTCATTTTTTCAACATACGTAGCTAATACCCTCAAAAACTAAAACTTTTGAAATAGGAAAGAGCCTTTAATCACATTCTTTACCATGTGAAATCATAAAATAGTCTAATATCTTCATTTTTCAGCATACGTAGCTATTACCCTCGAAAACTAAAACTTTTGAAATAGGAAAAGAGCCTTTAATCACATTCTTTACCATGTGCAATCATAAATAGTCTAATATCTTCATTTTTTCAACATACGTAGCTATTACCCTTGAAAACTAAAACTTTTTAAATAGGAAAAGAGCCTTTAATCACATTCTTTACCATTTGCAATCATAAAATAGTCTAATATCTTCATTTTTTCAACATACGTAGCTATTACCCTCGAATCACATGCTTTACCATGTGCAATCATAAAATTGTCTAATATCTTCATTTTTTCAACATACGTAGCTATTACCCTCGAAAACTAAAACTTTTGAATAGGAAAAAAGCCTTTAATCATATTCTTTACCATGTTTAATCATAAAATAGTCTAATATCATCATTTTTTCAACATACGTAGCTACTACCCTCGAAAACTAAAACTTTTGAAATAGGAAAAGAGCCTTTAATCACATTCTTTACCATTCGCAATCATAAAATAGTCTAATATCTTCATTTTTTCAACATACGTAGCTATTACCCTCGAAAACTAAAACTTTTGAAATAGGAAAAGAGCCTTTAATCACATGCTTTACCATTTGCAATCATAAAATAGTCGAATATCTTCATTTTTTCAACATACGTAGCTATTACCCTCGAAAACTAAAACTTTTGAAATAGGAAAAGAGCCTTTAATCACATTCTTTACCATGTGCAATCATAAAATAGTCTAATATCTTCATTTTTTCAACATACGTAGCTATTACCCTCGAAAACTAAAACTTTTGACATAGGAAAAGAGCCTTTAATCACATTCTTTACCATTTGCAATCATAAATAGTCTAATATCTTCATTTTTTCAACATACGTAGCTATTACCCTCGAAAACTAAAACTTTGAATTAGGAAAAGAGCCTTTAATCACATTCTTTACCATGTGCAATCATAAAATAGTCTAATATCTTCATTTTTTCAGCATACGTAGCTATTACCCTCAAAAACTAAAAATTTGAAATAGGAAAAGAGCCTTTAATCACATTCTTTACCATGTGCAATCATAAAATAGTCTTACATCTTCATTTTTTCAACATACCTAGCTATTACCCTCGAAAACTAAAACTTTTGAAATAGGAAAAGAGCCTTTAATCACATTCTTTACCATTTGCAATCATAAAATGGTCTAATATCTTCATTTTTTCAACATACGTAGCTATTACCCTCGAAAACTAAAACTTTTGAAATAGAAAAAGAGCCTTTAATCACATTCTTTACCATGTGCAATCATAAAATAGTCTAATATCTTCATTTTTTCAGCATACGTAGCTATTACACTCGAAAACTAAAACTTTTGAAATAGGAAAAGAGCCTTTAATCACATTCTTTACCATTTGCAATCATAAAATAGTCTAATATCTTCATTTTTTCAGCATACGTAGCTATTACCCTCGAAAACTAAAACTTTTAAAATAGGAAAAGAGCCTTTAATCACATTCTTTACCATGTGCAATCATAAAATAGTCCTAATATCTTCATTTTTTCAACATACGTAGCTATTACCCTCGAAAACTAAAAACTTTTGAAATAGGAAAAAGAGCCTTTAATCACATTCTTTACCATTTGCAATCATAAAATAGTCTAATATCTTCATTTTTTCAACATACATAGCTATTACCCTCGAAAACTAAAACTTTTGGAATAGGAAAAGAGCCTTTAATCACATGCTTTACCATGTGCAATCATAAAATTGTCTAATATCTTCATTTTTTCAACATACGTAGCTATTACCCTCGAAAACTAAAACTTTTGAAATAGGAAAAGAGCCTTTAATCACATTCTTTACATGTGAAATCATAAAATAGTCTAATATCTTCATTTTTTCAGCATACGTAGATATTACCCTCGAAAACTAAAACTTTTGAAACAGGAAAAGAGCCTTTAATCACATTCTTTACCATGTGCAATCATAAAATAGTCTAATATCTTCATTTTTTCAACATACGTAGCTATTACCCTCGAAAACTAAAAACTTTTGAAATAGAAAAAGAGCCTTTAATCACATTCTTTACCATGTGCAATCATAAAATAGTCTAATATCTTCATTTTTTCAGCATACGTAGCTATTACACTCGAAAACTAAAACTTTTGAAATAGGAAAAGAGCCTTTAATCACATTCTTTACCATTTGCAATCATAAAATAGTCTAATATCTTCATTTTTTCAGCATACGTAGCTATTACCCTCGAAAACTAAAACTTTTAAAATAGGAAAAGAGCCTTTAATCACATTCTTTACCATGTGCAATCATAAAATAGTCTAATATCTTCATTTTTTCAACATACGTAGCTATTACCCTCGAAAACTAAAACTTTTGAAATAGGAAAAGAGCCTTTAATCACATTCTTTACCATTTGCAATCATAAAATAGTCTAATATCTTCATTTTTTCAACTAACAAAGCTATTACCCTCGAAAACCTAAAACTTTTGAAATAGGAAAAGAGCCTTTAATCACATGCTTTACCATGTGCAATCATAAAATTGTCTAATATCTTCATTTTTTCAAACATACGTAGCTATTACCCTCGAAAACTAAAACTTTGAAATAGGAAAAGAGCCTTTAATCACATTCTTTACCATGTGAAATCATAAAATAGTCTAATATCTTCATTTTTTCAGCATACGTAGCTATTACCCTCGAAAACTAAACTTTTGAAATAGGAAAAGAGCCTTTAATCACATTCTTTACCATGTGCAATCATAAAATAGTCTAATATCTTCATTTTTTCCACAGACCTAGCTATTACCTTCGAAAACTAAAACTTTTGAAATAGGAAAAGAGCCTTTAATCACATTCTTTACCATTTGCAATCATAAAATAGTCTAATATCTTCATTTTTTCAGCATACGTAGCTATTACCCTCGAAAACTAAAACTTTTAAAATAGGAAAAGAGCCTTTAATCACATTCTTTACCATGTGCAATCATAAAATAGTCTAATATCTTCATTTTTTCAACATACGTAGCTATTACCCTCGAAAACTAAAACTTTTGAAATAGGAAAAGAGCCTTTAATCACATTCTTTACCATTTGCAATCATAAAATAGTCTAATATCTTCATTTTTTCAACATACATAGCTATTACCCTCGAAAACTAAAACTTTTGAAATAGGAAAAGAGCCTTTAATCACATGCTTTACCATGTGCAATCATAAAATTGTCTAATATCTTCATTTTTCAACATACGTAGCTATTACCCTCGAAAACTAAAACTTTTGAAATAGGAAAGAGAGCCTTTAATCACATTCTTTACCATGTACAATCATAAAATAGTCTAATATCTTCATTTTTTCAACATACGTAGCTACTACCCTCGAAAACTAAAACTTTTGAAATAGGAAAAGAGCCTTTAATCACATTCTTTACCATTTGCAATCATAAAATAGTCTAATATCTTCATTTTTTCAACATACGTAGCTATTACCCTCGAAAACTAAAACTTTTGAAATAGGAAAAGAGCCTTTAATCACATTCTTTACCATGTGCAATCATAAAATAGTCTAATATCTTCATTTTTTCAACATACGTAGCTATTACCCTCGAAAACTAAAACTTTTGAAATAGGAAAAGAGCCTTTAATCACATTCTTTACCATGTGCAATCATAAAATAGTCTAATATCTTCATTTTTTCCACAGACCTAGCTATTACCTTCGAAAACTAAAACTTTTGAATAGGAAAAGAGCCTTTAATCACATGCTTTACCATGTGCAATCATAAGATTGTCTAATATCTTCATTTTTTCAACATACGTAGCTATTACCCTCGAAAACTAAAACTTTTGAAATAGGAAAGAGCCTTTAATCACATTCTTTACCATGTGCAATCATAAAATAGTCTAATATCTTCATTTTTTCAACATACCTAGCTATTACCCTCGAAAACTAAAACTTTTGAAATAGGAAAAGAGTCTTTAATCACATTCTTTACCATTTGCAATCATAAAATGGTCTAATATTATCATTTTTCACATACGTAGTTATTACCCTTGAAAACTAAAACTTTGAAATAGGAAAAGAGCCTTTAATCACATTCTTACCATGTGCAATCATAAATAGTCTAATAACTTCATTTTTTCAGCATACGTAGGTATTACCCTCGAAACTAAAACTTTTGAAATAGGAAAAGAGCCTTTAATCACATTCTTTACCATTTGCAATCATAAAATAGTCTAATATCTTCATTTTTTTCAACATACGTAGCTATTACCCTCGAAAATTAAAACTTTTGAACTAGGAAAAGAGCCTTTAATCACATGCTTTACCATGTGCAATCATAAGATTGTCTAATATCTTCATTTTTTCAACATACGTAGCTATTACCCTCGAAAACTAAAACTTTTGAAATAGGAAATAGCCTTTAATCACATTCTTTACCATGTGCAATCATAAATAGTCTAATATCTTCATTTTTTTCAGACATACGTAGCTATTACCCTGGAATGAGCCCTAGGATATATGAAAAATAAAGAGAAAAGGAATAAAACTGATAATCTTTAAATGTAGATGCATCTAAGCATTTTATTTAAAGCCAGGTCACAACACTTGAAATAATTACAGCATAAGTAAAGCAACTATATCACACCTCTTGTTGAGTAACACCTCTGGTTGGTATAAGACAAGTTCACGGGAAAATAACTACTCATACTTTTTAGTCTTGGCCTGTTATCTCTGTGCAGTTCCATCATAGTGCAACTCTTCTATAATTACCACTGATTTCCTATTTTCAAATTATTTTTCCTAACTCTGGTCTTACCCTCCTATGATAACTCAACCAATTAAGACATTTGCGACTACGAAATAAGTAAAGCAACTATATCACAAATAAGTAAGTTAATGCAGCACAATGATGAAAAGAACTCCATTCAAAGGATCCAGGACATTACATATTTCTTCTTTTGAAAAGGGAAGTCACGAGTTAAGTCTTGATGGTGGTTTAATCTGTCTGCTACCTCTGGTTGTAATTTCCCTGTATCAATAATTGCTGTTGTCTCTTTTCTAGAATCTGTAATCCTGTGAGGCTGAGAATTATTGTTATTGGGATTTTGGTTGCATTATTTTCTTTGACTGGAGGTGATGGGGAATTATTTGTATGGCTTTATAGTTTGATGGATTCTTATCCACTTCCTTCTGATGCAATTTTTTTTTTGGGGGGGGGAGAAGCGGGACATTAATATAGTCTTCTGCAGAGAGTCTCAATTCTTTTTGGTTCTACCTCTGCTGTTTGTCATTTGGAGTCTCAACTATGCAATTTGTCAGTGATGCTGGCTTTTTGCCAAGTACCATCTGTTCCAGGAATTCTAATAGACTGCCCTGTTGGTATAATTTTTTGTAGCTTAGTTTTATAGATTATAGTAGATTTTTGTCGTTCTTGTGCTTCTGTTCTTGCATCTATAAATACAGGTTGTGATACTATTCTATGCTTTAGATGTTCAGTAGTACAATTTAGGATAAATCTCAAGCTCTTGTTCATATGAGCAATACTGGAGATGCAATGACATCAAACAGGATTTCTCTGTGTTCTAGAAGTGCAAGGTATTTATCGTTTGTGAATTTTTGTGTGTCCCTATTATAGTTTTGGAATATTGACTTGCCTTTTCTAAAAGGGTATTAGACAGGGGGCAGTGTGGGGTCGAAATTCAGCTATCTATGCCCCATTACTTTAATAAAACTTTTCAATACATCTCAATGGAACTGTAGGCAATTGTCTGAGGTGATGGTTGAAGGAATTCAATGTCTGGATTGTCTGGGCATTGGTCTCATGTAGATCAATCGCAACATAACTACTGAAATAGTCTACAGTGACCATAAGATATTTACTATCAAGTTGGAAGAGATCAACTCCAACATGCTCCTAAGGGTGGGCATTTCATGCTGGAGGAAGAATTTTTTTCGGTTAGACTTCTGTGATAGGTTACAAACTTCAAAGTTTCTGATGAATAGCTCAATGGATTTGTTCATCCAAGCCAAAACAATTAGTAAATGAACTTTTTGTGAGATGGACAGCATAAAGATATTATGAAGTGCAATTTAAATTTTTTCTGGGTCTGACAGGGCAATCCTTTTTCATTTGACAACCTCAACCATAGTTAACTAGTTTCTGACGGGCAGAATTCTACTGTTAATGATGGATTTTCACTCTGCATTGCTAGACAGCTTTTTTCTATAAATTAGTATGCTGATTTGAGCTCATTATCTAAGCATATTTTATCCTTTAGTTTTAGATATCTGTCAGTACTGATGCGGATGACCTCATCAAAGTGAGCATACAGCAATCAATGTCTTCATGCATCTTGTGGTTTTCATTGTTTATCTGAATATAAGAGAGAGTATTAGGCATATCTTTCCTGGGCGAAATTGGATGTTATAGTTACAAGGTCGTTTTGTAGGAGCATTCTCTGTAATAATAGAGATCGTTTTCTGGTAAGAAATTTAGAAATATTTGCTGAGGGATGATCAGGAGTAAACAGACATATAGATATGATGAAAATACCTTCAACCAAAAAAGAATAGCATACAATTACTTTTCATTTTGTAAATATTTTTACTTCTTTGCTGTTTATGAGCTTAGATGAAAAAAATGTAAGAATTATTATACGCACAGTATATTTAATACTAGCTGTTGGGGTGGCGCTTCGCGCCACCCCAACAGCATAAGTCGTTACGCGCCATATTAGTTACGCGCCATTGTAGTTGTGTCCCTATGTCCCACTGTGAATATAGATATATATATATATAATATATATATATATATATATATATATATATATATATATAATATATATATATATATATATATATAATATATATATATATATATAATATATATATATATATATATATATATATATATGTTTTAACTACGTAAAACTTGCGAATATACAACATTCTTTGCTGTCCCATTGTCTGTGCATATAAATAGATTGTCAGGTTTATCGACTCTTGAACAACCAAAATATAATAGTCCATGGGAAAACAATCCGTATTCACATCTATACCTCATGATTCTAATGATTGCCCTTGAGCTTTGTTGATGGTGATTGCTAATCGACGATTCCCCGTGTCGCCGTCGTTACTTATATATCCCCCTGTGCCCCCCGGCGTCACCGTTGTAGTTGTGTCCCTGTGTCCCGGTCGTCATTTATATTCCCTGTGTCCTGGTCGTCTTTTGTGTCCCGGTGTCCCAGTCTGTGATTTCTCTTTGAGAGTCCAGGGCGTCATTTATATTCCTTGTGTCTCGGTCGTCATTTGTGTCCCGGTGTCCCGGTCTGTATATACATTCGTTTTTGAATTGGTCTTTTTTTTAGGTTTTAGTTTTTTACCTTTTTTTTAGTTTTTTTAGTTATACCTCATGATTCTAATGATTGCCCTTGAGCTTTGTTGATGGTGATTGCTAATCGAACATTCCCTGTGTCCCCGTCGTAACTAAAAAATCGTTGTAAATATATGTACAATATAGAATTATTTTGTAGGAGAACAGCTCCAGTGCCTGACTTCTTTGGATCTGCGAGTTTGATTGCAACCAGACCTTTTTCATTATAGCCTGGGACAAATTTTGAAATTCAAAAAAGAAATTACGAAAAAATCTTGTCAAATTCAAAGATTTTATAATAACAACAACAATCTTGATCTAGGAAGTTGAGGTCCACTTTTCTAAGGTCCAATTTTCCCGAAAATATAGAAAAGGCGTTTAACTTTGTTCTAAGAATGTGAATAGATTATTCTATGTCTTTACGTCTGATGTTATACAATCCATAAGAGTTTACTTTTGTGCAAGGATAGTTTTGTTTTCTTTTTTATAGTGATTAGTTTAAGAAAAAAACATTCCAGGAAATTGCAAAATTCAGAAAATCTTTTCATCTTTTGATTCAGTTCCCATTCCTGGAATATTTTGAGCTTCCATTTTCAGTATTCCCAAAATATAGACTTTTGAACATGCTAAGAAAAAGAGGGAACTGCAAAAGTAGTAGTGCCCTGCAACACATTTCGAACGTGAAAGTTTTGGAGTAGACAATATCTATATTTCCCAGTTTTCGTAACGTATATTTTGGTTTTCATGAATAATGTATGCTCATTATATTTGTTCGGAAATAATGGCAACAAAATTTAGCCTAACTCTGCATCCCCCCCCCCCTTGATAAAATTTCTCACGTGAAAACAAAGATAGGTAAAAGAACTATATAAACAACGTTTTTTGCGATTAAAAGCAAACTAAATCCGTGTAGGCACAGTTATAATTTTGCAATGTTTGTGCTGCGACAGTAACACTTTGGTTTTGTCGTGTTTTTCCCCCCTAGCACCCCAATTTCAGCTTATTCCTAGAAAGTGGCAAGGATCTAATCTCTACGATTTTTACGAAAAGTGTGGACCTTGGGCCAGATTGATGAATATGACTTTGCATTTGGAAAGCTTCGTAGAACTCTTACCTGGGGCCAAAAAGGATGATTTTTGCTTGTGTTTCTACCCATTTCTGTTCGTGATTTCATCTGAGTTTATCATTCGATTTTTCGCACTGGGGATTGCGGTAAAGAAATGGTATCAGATGTGGCTGTTAAACTTTAAATTTTCTCTCATTATTAAAGAAATTAGAGTCTATCCTTTGCTCTCTTCTAAGAAACGACGTTAGAAACATGGCCTACGGTAAAAAAGTCAACTTTGAATTGAGACAGATAAATTTTGTTTTTTTCGACGGCAATCGATAGCTCTTGATGAGCTGATCAATGTATATGTCATCCTTTTTTGGTAGAAAAATTCCTTCATGAGATATACCAGATTGAAAGCTTAAGGGGTTGACAACTTCAGTAATAAGGCACGCACTGAAACCAAAAATAGGCCGATACAGAAATGGCATAAACTTCAAAAGTTCTCTCACTGTTAAAGAAATTCCTTTGCTCCTTTCTAAATGATGACGTCTTAAACTTGGCCTACGGAAAAAAAGTCAACTTTTGAACTAAGACAGATAGATTTTTTTTTCGATGCAGTCCATAATCTTTTGATGAGCTGATCAAAGTATATGTCATCCATTTTTTCGTAGAAAAATTCCTTCATAAGATATAGCAGTTTGAAAGTTTAAAGTGGTTGACAACTTCAGTAGTAAGGTATACACTGAAACCAGAAATAGGCCGATATCAATTGTGGCATATATAGGAGAGTTTTAAGCAACAGTCGGCTGTTAGCTCATCATCATCTCGGCAATGAGGGGTTAGCAACTTTTCCTAGTTGATGTACCTATTATGTGTTTCCGGTGTATTTGATAGTAAGACCAATTTGGTTCCAGTGGTAAGACATGTAGGGGACTTGTAAGTGGATAATCGGCTGTTTGGGCTACAATCATCTTCAGCGATGAGGGGTTTGCAACTTTTGCTAGTTGCAATCTGGGGTTTGCAACTTTTGCGAGTTGGCGTACCTAGTATTTATTTTAAGATTCTTACAGATTAACATCTTATGTATTTAATCGAAGCGAAGAAACAAAACCAAAGTGTTGCTATTGCAACACTTTACTCGGCGAAACCGAACAAAGGTTGGCGCAGCACCCCACGTTACCCATGCAACGTAGATCTAGTATGATTTATAATTAACAAGCTGTTGGGGTTACGCTTCGCGCCACCCCAACACCTAGTTGGAGGGGGCATTTCGTGTCCCCCCCTGCGCGTAAGTCGTTACGCGCCATTGTAGTTGTGTCCCTGTGTACCACCTATGAATATAAATAGATTTATATATGTGTTTTGAACTACGTAAAACTTGCGAATATACAACACTAGCTGTTGAAGAAACAAAACCAAAACCTTGTTTCATCAGGTTTCACATCAAATAAAACCTTGTTTGAAGAAACAAAACCAAAGTGTTGCTGTCGCAACACATTACTCGGCGAAGCCGAACAAAGGTTGCCGCAGCACCCCACGTTGCCCATGCAACGTAGAACAAGTATGATTTATAATTAACTAGCTGTTGGGGTGGCGCAAAGCGCCATCCCAACACGTAGTTGGTGGGGGCGCTTCCCCCCCCCAAGCCCCCCGCGCGCGTAGGTCGTTACGCGCCATATAGTTACGCGCCATTGTAGTTGTGTCCCTGTGTCCCACCTGGAATATATATATATTATATATTATATATATATATATATATATATAATATATATATATATATATATATATATATATATATATATATATATATATATATATTTAATTATGTAAAACTTGCGAATATACAACATTCTTGGCTGTCCCATTGTCTGTGCATATAAATAGATTGTCATGTTCACTGACTCTTGAACATGCAACATATAATTGTTCTTGGGAAAAACAATCTGTATTCAGATCTATACCTCATTATTCTAATGATTGGCCTTGAGCTTTGTTGATGGTGATTGCTAATCGAATATTCCCTGTGTCCCCGTCGTCATTTATATATCTCCCTGTGCCCCTGGCGTCCCCGTTGTTGTTGTTTCCTTGTGTCCCGGTCGTCATTTGTGTCCCGGTGTCCCAGTCTGTAATTTCTCTTTGAGTTTCGCGGTCGTCATTATTATTCCAGGTGTCCCGGTCGTCATTTTTGTCCCGGTCGTCATTATTGTCCTGGTCGTCACTTGTGTTCCGGTGTCCCGGTCTGTAATTTCTCTTTGAGTGTCCTGGTCGTCATTTATATTCCCTGTGCCCCGGTCGTCATTTGTTTCCCGGTGATTTGTTGATGGTGATTGCTAGTCGAACATTCCTTGTGTCTCGGTTGCTTTCTCTTTGAGTGTCCCGGTCGTCATTTATATTCCCTACTAGCTGTTGGGGTGGCGCTTTGCCACCCCAACACCTAGTTGGTGGGGGTGCTTCACGCCCCCCAAGTCCCCCGTGGGCACCAGTCGTTACGCGCCATATTAGTTACGTGCCATTGTAGTTGTGTCCCTGTGTCCCACCTGTGAATATAGATAGATATATATATATATATATATATATATATATATATATATATATATATATATATTTTTAACTACGTAAAACTTGCGAATATACAACATTCTTGGCTGTCCCATTGTCTGTGCATATAAATAGATTGTCAGGTTTACTGACTCTTGAACATGCAACATATAATTGTCCATGGGAAAAACAATCTGTATTCAGATCTATACCTCATTATTCTAATGATTGCCCCTGAGCTTTGTTGATGGTGATTGCTAATCGAACATTCCCTGTGTCCCTGTCGTCATTTATATATCCCCCTGTGCCCCCCAGCGTACCCGTTGTTTGTTGTTTCCCTGTGTCCCGGTCGTCATTTGTGTCCCGGTGTCCAGTCTTTAATTTCTATTTGAGTGTCTTGGTCGTCATTTATATTCCCTGTATCCCGGTCGTCATTTATGTCCCGGTCGTCATTTGTGTTCCGGTTTCCTGGTCTGTAATTTCTCTTTGAGTGTCCTGGTCCCCATTTATATTCCCTGTGTCCCGGTCGTCATTTGTGTCCGGTGCTTTGTTGATGGTGATTGCTAATCGAACATTCCTTGTGTCCCGGTCGCTTTCTCTTTTAGTGTCCCGGTCGTCATTTATATTCCCCATGTCCCGGTGTCCCGGTCGTCATTTGTGTCCCGATGTCCAGTGTTTAATTTCGTCAATCAACAAACATGACGTCAGTCGACACACAAACATGACGTCACTCGAAACACAGACGCACAGACAACTTATTTTTTATATATAAGATGTCCCGGTGTCCCGGTCGTCATTTGTGTCCCAATGTCCCGGTGTGTAATTTCGTCAATCTACAAACATGACGTCAGTCGACCCACAAACATGACGTCACTCGACACACAGACAACTTATTTTTATTATATAGATAGATTCTTGGCTTTCCCATTGTCTGTGCATATACAAACCCTTATGTACTTATAATGAGGTCATATGCAAACGCTCTTTTTACAAACAAACAAAGATACATACACACAACTCGTTTTTATATAGATAGATAGATAGATAGATACAATACAAATCAACTGCGTAAAACTTGCGAATATACAACATTCTTCGCTGTCCAATTGTCGCTGCATATAAATAGATTGTCAGGTTTACCGACCCTCGAATATGCAACATACAATTGTCCATGGGAAAAACAATCAATATTAAGATCTATACCACATTTTTGTAATGATTGACCTTGAGCTTTGTTGATGGTGATTGCAAATACTATCAAATTGGGAATTGCAATCTTTTAAATTGAAAAGGCACATACGTTGGAATCATGGGAATGCGAGGAATAAGAACAGCCTCGACCTCAAAAGGTCCTGTCAAGATTGTGGCCTCTATTACGTTTTCAATTGTTTTTTTTTTACGGCAAGTCGCGTGCCATTGCAAAGCTTTGGTGGGTTTATGTTATGTAACAATATTATTGGTACGCCTATTTTTAGTTGTGGCACGTGTGGTGGAAACCCTGAAAGATCCAGGGAATTTAAAAATTCAGATGGATAATTAACCGCCTCATTTGGTTCCAAAACTGTGTCGACTGACTTGTAAAGGACTGCCTGGTCTCGAATCTTGGTCAAAACAATATTGTTGATTTCGTGGACGTCAATATTTTGGGTGCAAGAATCGCTCTTTCACTTAGCCATTTATTGTTTTTATAATTGTTTAGAATATTCGGAAATACTTTTCAATCAATTCGTTTTTGACGTCACTAAATTACAGAATTCAGCAGGTAGGTGTATACGTCCTGAAATTGAATCTACTGGGAGCTATCCGTTTCCAATTGCCAGCAATTGATCTGAAAATGTTTGACCAGAGTTATCGTTTTACAATCGGACACGCATATTTGTAGTTAATTTTAATGTTTTTATGTGTGCCCATAAATTAGAATTTTTCAGGCAAGCATTCATTTCGTCTGCAGGAGTTGATCTAGGTATTATAGGTAATGTTTGCCTGAAATCTCCCGCAAGCAATATTAATGTGCTGCCAAAGGGTTTCGATTTCCCTCGCAAATCTTTCAAACATTGATCCAGAGCCTCGATCGATTTTTTGTGTGCCATTGTGCACTCGTCCCAAATATTAATATTGCATTGCTGCAATACTCTACACATCCCAGATGATTTGGAAATATTGCACGTGGGAGTTTCTTTAGAATGCAAATTCAGAGGCAATTTCAAAGCGGAATGAGCAGATCTTACACCAGGCAGCAGCGTTGCGGCTATTCCGGACAATGCAATTGCCAACGCTATATCATTTTTTGATCGAATTGATGCCAGAATCAGTTTTATCACAAACGTTTTACCAGTACCTACTGGCGCATCCAAAAAGAAAAGTTTTTCAATGTTGTAATCGACACAATGCATTATCGTATCATAAATGTCTTTGTTCCGACGTTAACTTGGAAATGTTATTTTGTACATACGACAATAGATCACTCGTGCTGTAACTTTGTTCACGATCCAATTCTACACATGTCGAAACGGCAGTGGTACGATTAGGTGAAGGCATTCCCAAATCCTGAAGAGGTTTGTTTGTCATACATACGCACAATCTCTATAATAACTAAAGTGTAGTTATAAATTTCTGATGTAAAATCAAAAGTCATATCTGACGTCTCTAACCGTTTTCGATGGAGTATATCTTCGGACATTTTCGATTTATATTTTTCCCATAACTCTGTAGGAGCTGAAGAAGAGCAAGTTGTTAGCATGATTCCAAACAATGCACGAATTTGACTTGGAGTTGACGTTTTGCACGCGTCATTGATGCAGTTATCCCACTGTTGGTCATTCTCCAATAAATTCAGAGCTTGGCATGCACTACGGTATGTGTCATGTATAGTACCGTTTACAGTTCTCAAATACTCAAAGGACGTCGGACCGGGTACATTCACCAAATGCAGGCTCAGAACGAAGCATTCATGTTGATTGGGGTGAACGGTCTAGAGTCTTCCTATCGTGGTATCTTTGAAGATGGTAGGTTTGCCGTCGACTGACTTACCCTGTTTTCGACGTTCAAATACTTTATTTTTAGTAATCCACGTGTAATACGAAGGCACTTCAGTATACAGCAGTTTTTTTGCAAAAGAATCATTTTTGCATAGCGAAAAGAAAGCAGTTAACTTTTTATCCGGTGGATTCAGGCTCTTGTGTTAATTGGTTGCCTTTAAGGAGTTACAGTATTCAATGTTTATGTGTGCATTAAATGTTTTTGATAATAACAGGGAATATGGAACAACCCACTGGTTATCTACTTTGATGGTGGTACCGTTACGCTTCTTTATTATTGCTGTTTTACTGCTTTCTTATTATTTCTTATTATTATAAGTTAACTGCTTTCTTTCGCTATGCAAAAATGATTCTTTTGCCAAAAAAAGCAATAAACCTTTTTCTGCCAAAGCAATATTAATGTGCTGCCAAAGGGTTTCGAATTCCCTCGCAAATCTTTCAAACATTGATCCAGAGCCTCGGGCGATTTTTTGTATGCCATTGTGCACTCGTCCCCAAATAATAATATTGCATTTGCTGCAATGCTCCATTATAATAAGTCATTATGATATTAATTTTAAGTTTAAGTTTGTTTTTATCTTTCAAACTATAATTCAGCTGCTTTTTAGCCCAAAATAGGTTCTGCAATATTAAGTTTTGCACTCCCACGCTGTGATTAATTAAAAGTAGCTACATTAAAAAGTTTATAAATACCCTTGTGGTAGCTGAGTGGATTAAGCAGTGTCTGCAAATCGCGGGTGCCGTGGTTCAATCCCTGGCTGTTGCAAGGGGAAGATTTCTATGCCGCATTATATGGAGCCAATATTTTACAGCATCAAGCATAGCTCATTACAACACTCTTCTAATGGCAGATAAAATTCATCTGTAAATAGGGAATTTTTAAAGATGATGGCTAACCCTTTTTGATCGTGGGATCTATATATATAAAAATAAGTTGTTTGTCTGTGTGTCTGTCGAGTGACGTCACGTCATCATGTCATGTCGTCATGAAGTTAGTTGTCGTCATTGTTATGACGATGACGTCATTACCGGTATTTATGAAAATCGTTCAAAGACAAATTTTTAATTGTAAGAAGATCGTGGACGGAAAAATGTTTAATTGTAAATGACTGAAGAACCTACAATGGAGGAAGCTGAGCAAAAAAAAAGCTGCTAAAAAAAAGTTTCCTAAAAGGAAGCTGCTGCACAAAAAAACGAAAAAGAAAAAAGAAAAAAAAACTAAAAAAAACTAAAAAAAAAAGGTAAAAACCAAAAACAAACTAAAAAGAAAAAAGGGGAAAAACAAAAAAAAATTATTTCATCATTTACCGATCAAAAACGAATGTATATACAGACCGGGACACAATGACGACCGGGACGCAGGGAATATAAATGACAACCGGGACACAACTGCAACAGGGACGCTGGGGATCATAGGGGGATATATAAATGACGACGGGGCAATCATTAAAAGCATTAGGTATAACTAAAAAAACTAAAAAAAGGTAAAAAACTAAAAACTAAAAAAAAAGACCAATTCAAAAACGAATGTATATACAGACCGGGACACCGGGACACAAATGACGACCAGGACACCGGGACACAGGAAGCGCCCGAACCAACTAGGTGTTAGGGTGGCGCGAACCTACAATGGCAACAGTCAAGGAAGCTGCTAAAAAAAAGCTGCTTAAAAAAATAGCTTCCAAAACTGAAGCTTCTGCACAAAAAAAAAAAATAAAAATAAAAGAGAAAAAAACTAAAAAAACTAAAAAATAGGGTAAAAAACCAAAAAAAAACTAAAAGAAAAAAAGGAGAAAACACAAAAATTTATTTCATCATATACCAATTGAAAAACAATGTATATACAGACCAAGACAGCGGGACACAAATGACGACCGGACACAGGGAATATAAATGATGACCGGGACACTCAAAGAGAAATTACAGACTGGGACACCGGGACACAAATGACGACCAGGACACAGGGAATATAAATGACGACCGGGAAACAGGGACACACGTATTCAGATCTATACCTTCATGATTCTAATGATTGCCCTTGAGCTTTGTTGATGGTGATTGCTAATCGACGATTCCCCGTGTCGCCGTCGTTACTTATATATCCCCCTGTGCCCCCCGCGTCCCCGTTGTAGTTGTGTCCCTGTGTCCCGGTCGTCATTTATATTCCCTGTGTCCCGGTTGTCATTTGTGTCCCGGTGTCCCAGTCTGTGATTTCTCTTTGAGGGTCTGGGGCGTCATTTATATTCCATGTGTCCCGGTCGTCATTTGTGTCCCGGTGTCCCGGTCTGTATATACATTCGTTTTTGAATTGGTCTTTTTTTAAGGTTTTAGTTTTTTACCTTTTTTTAGTTTTTTTTAGTTATACCTCATGATTCTAATGATTACCCTTGAGCTTTGTTGATGGTGATTGCTAATCGAACATTCCCTGGGTCCCCGTCGTCATTTATATATCCCCCTGCGCCCCCCGGCGTCCCCGTTGTAGTTGTTTCCCTGTGTCACGGTCGTTATTTATATTCCCTGTGTCCCGGTCGTCATTTGTATCCCGGTGTCCGGGTCTGTATATACATTCGTTTTTGAAATGGTATATGATGAAATAAATTTTTGTATTTTTCCTCTTTTTTTCTTTTTAGTTTTTTTTGTAGTTTTTACCTTTTTTTAGTTTTTTTATTTTTTTTTTACTTATTTCCTTCATTTATATGTCGTCGTTTATATTGTATGTCGTCGTTTTTATGTCGTCTTCACTTATGTCGTCATTTATACTCCCTGTGTCCCGGTCGTAATCAATTCCCAATTTGATTAGTATTTGCAATCACCATCAACAAAGCTCAAGGTCAATCATTACAAAAATGTGGTATAGATCTTAATATTGATTGTTTTTCCCATGGACAATTGTACGTTGCATGTTCGAGGGTCGGTAAACCTGACAATCTATTTATGTGCAGCGACAATTGGACAGCGAAGAATGTTGTATATTCGCAAGTTTTACGCAGTTAATTTGTATTGTATCTATCTATCTATCTATCTATATAAAAACGAGTTGTGTGTATGCATGTTTGTTTGTTTGTAAAAAGAGCGTTTGCATATGACGTCATTATAAGTACATAAGGGTTTGTATATGCACAGACAATGGGAAAGCCAAGAATCTATCTATATATATAAAAATAAGTTGTCTGTGTGTCGAGTGACGTCATGTTTGTGTGTCGACTGACGTCATGTTTGTAGATTGACGAAATTACACACCGGGACATCGGGACACAAATGACGACCGGGACACTGGGACATAGGGAATATAAATGACGACCGGGACACTAAAAGAGAAAGCGACCGGGACACAAGGAATGTTCGATTAGCAATCACCATCAACAAAGCACCGGGACACAAATGACGACCGGGACACAGGGAATATAAATGACGACCAAGACACTCAAAGAGAAATTACAGACTGGGGCACCGGGACACGAATGACGACCGGGACACAGGGAAACAACAACAACGGGGACGCCAGGGGGCACAGGGGGATTTATAAATGACGACAGGGACACAGGGAATGTTCGATTAGCAATCACCATCAACAAAGCTCAGGGGCAATCATTAGAATAATGAGGTATAGATCTGAATACAGATTGTTTTTCCCATGGACAATTATATGTTGCATGTTCAAGAGTCGGTAAACCTGACAATCTATTTATATGCACAGACAATGGGACAGCCAAGAATGTTGTACATTCGCAAATTTTACATAGTTAAAAATATATATATATATATATCTATCTATATTCACAGGTGGGACACAGGGACCCAACTACAATGGCACGTAATTAATATGGCGCGTAGCGACTGGTGCCCGCGGGGGGGCTTGGGGGGGGGGGGGCGCGAAGCACCCCCACCAACTAGGTGTTGGGGTGGCGAAGCGCCACCCCAACAGCTAGTAAGGAATATAAATGACGACCGGGACACTCAAAGAGAAAGCAACCGAGACACAAGGAATGTTCGATTAGCAATCACCATCAACAAAGCACCGGGAAACAAATGACGACCGGGACACAGGGAATATAAATGACGACCAGGACACTCAAAGAGAAATTACAGACCGGGACACCGGAACACAAGTGACGACCGGGACAATAATGACGACCGGGACAAAAATGGTGAAGCGCCCCCACCAACTAGGTGTTGGGGTGGCGCGAAGCGCCACCCCAACAGCTAGTATTAAATAAACTGTGCATATAATAATTCTTACATTTTTTCCATCTAAGCTCTTAAACAGCAAAGAAGTAAAAATATTTACAAAATGAAAAGTAATTGTATGCTATTCTTTTTGGTTGAAGGTATTTTCATAAAACTTTTGAAATAGGAAAAGAGCCTTTAAACACATTCTTTAGCATGTGAAATCATAAAATTGTCTAATATCTTCATTTTTTCCACAGACAAAGCTATTACCCTCGAAAACTAAAACTTTTGAAATAGGAAAAGAGCCTTTAATCACATTCTTTACCATTTGCAATCATAAAATAGTCTAATATCTTCATTTTTTCAACATACGTAGCTACTACCCTCGAAAACTAAAACTTTTGAAATAGGAAAAGAGCCTTTAAATCACATTCTTTACCATCTGCAATCATAAAATAGTCTAATATCTTCATTTTTTCCACAGACAAAGCTATTACCTTCGAAAACTAAAACTTTTGAAATAGGAAAAGAGCCTTTAATCACATTTTTTTACCATGTGCAATCATAAAATAGTCTAATATCTTCATTTTTTCAACATACGTAGCTATTACCCTCGAAAACTAAAACTTTTCAAATAGGAAAAGAGCCTTTAATCACATTGTTTACCAAGTGCAATCATAAAATTGTCAAATATCTTCATTTTTTCCACAGACAAAGCTATTACCCTCGAAAACTAAAACTTTTGACAGAGGAAAAGAGCCTTTAATCACATTCTCTACCATTTGCAATCATAAAATAGTCTAATATCTTCATTTTTTCAACATACGTAGCTATTACCCTCGAAAACTAAAACTTTTGAAATAGGAAAAGAGCCTTTAATCACATTCTTTACCATGTGCAATCATAAAATTGTCTAATATCTTCATTTTTTCAACATACGTAGCTATTACCCTCGAAAACTAAAACTTTTGAAATAGGAAAAGAGCTTTTAATCACATTCTTCATCATTTACAATCATAAAATAGTCTAATATCTTTATTTTTTCAACGTACGTAGCTATTACCCTCGCAAACTAAAACTTTTGACATAGGAAAATAGCCTTTAATCACATTCTTTACCATTTTCAATCATAAAATAGTCTAATATCTTCATTTTTTCAACATACGTAGCTATTACCCTCGAAAACTAAAACTTTTGAAATAGGAAAAGAGCCTTTAATCAAATTCTTTACCATGTGTAATCATAAAATTGTCTAATATCTTCATTTTTTCCACAGACAAAGCTATTACCCTCGAAAACTAAATCTTTTGAAATAGGAAAAGAGCCTTTAATCACATTCTTTACCATTTGCAATCATAAAATAGTCTAATATCTTCATTTTTTCAACATACGTAGCTATTACCCTCGAAAACTAAAACTTTTGAAATAGGAAAAGAGGCTTTAATCACATTCTTTACCATGTGCAATCATAAAATTGTCTAATATCTTCATTTTTTCCACAGACAAAGCTATTACCCTCAAAAGCTAAAACTTTTGAAATAGGAAAAGACTACTGGCGCACCCAAAAAGAAAATTTTTTCAATGTTGTTATCGACACAATGCATTATCGTATCATAAATGTCTTTGTTCCGACGTTAACTTGGAAATGTTATTTTGTACATACGACAATAGATCACTCGTACTGTAACTTTGTTCACGATCCAATTCTACACATGTCGAAATGGCAGCGGTACGATTAGGTGAAGGCATTCGCAAATCCTGAAGAGGTTTGTTTGTCATACATACGCACAAATCTTCTATAATAACTAAAGTGTAGTTATAAATTTCTGATGTAAAATCAAAAGTCATATCTGACGTCTCTAACTGTTTTCGATGGAGTATATCTTCGGACATTTTCGATTTATATTTTTCCCATAGCTCTGTAGGAGCTGAAAAAGAGCAAGTTGTTAGCATGATTCCAAACAATGCACGAATTTGACTTGGAGTTGACGTTTCGCACGCGTCATTGATGCAGTTATCCCACTGTTGGTCATTCTCCAATAAATTCAGAGCTTGGCATGCACTACGGTAAGTGTCATGTATAGTACCGTTTACAGTTCTCAAATACTCAAAGGACGTCGGACTGGGTACATTCACCAAATGCAGGCTCAGAACGAAGCATTCATGTTGATTGGGGTGAACGGTCTAGAGTCTTCCTATCGTGGTATCTTTGAAGATGGTAGGTTTGCCGTCGACTGACTTACCCTGTTTTCGACGTTCAAATACTTTATTTTTAGTAATCCACGTGTAATACGAGGGCACTTCAGTATACAGCAGTTTTTTTGCAAAAGAATCATTTTTGCATAGCGAAAAGAAAGCAGTTAACTTTTTATCCGGTGGATTCAGGGCTCATTGTGTAATTGGTTGCCTTTACGGAGTTACAGTATTCAATGTTTATGTGTGCATTAAATGTTTTTGATAATAACAGGGAATATGGAACAACCCACTGGTTATCTACTTTGATGGTGGTACCGTTACGCTTCTTTATTATTGCTGTTTTACTGCTTTCTTATTATTTCTTATTATTATAAGTTAACTGCTTTCTTTTCGCTATGCAAAAATGATTCTTTTGCCAAAAAAGCAATAAACCTTTTTCTTTTGCCAAAGCAATATTAATGTGCTGCCAAAGGGTTTCGAATTCCCTCGCAAATCTTTCAAACATTGATCCAGAGCCTCGGACGATTTTTTGTATGCCATTGTGCACTCGTCCCAAATAATAATATTGCATTGCTGCAATGCTCCATTATAATAAGTCATTATGATATTAATTTTAAGTTTAAGTTTGTTTTTATCTTTCAAACTATAATTCAGCTGCTTTTTAGCCCAAAATAGGTTCTGCAATATTAAGTTTTGCACTCCCACGCTGTGATTAATTAAAAGTAGCTATATTAAAAAGTTTATAAATACCCTTGTGGTAGTTGAGTGGATTAAGCAGTGTCTGCAAATCGCGGGTGCCGTGGTTCAATCCCTGGCTGTTGCAAGGGGAAGATTTCTATGCCGCATTATAATGGAGCCAATATTTTACAGCATCAAGCATAGCTCATTACAACACTCTTCTAATGGCAGGTAAAATTCATCTGTAAATAGGGAATTTTTAAAGATGATGGCTAACCCTTTTTGATCGTGGGATCTATATATATAAAAATAAGTTGTTTGTCTGTGTGTCTGTCGTGTGACGTCATGTCATCATGTCATGTCGTCATGAAGTTAGTTGTCGTCATTGTTATGACGATGACGTCATTAAAGGTATTTATGAAAATCGTTCAAAGACAAATTTTTAATTGTAAGAAGATCGTGGACGGAAAAATGTTTAATTGTAAAATGACTGAAGAACCTACAATGGAGGAAGCTGAGCAAAAAAAAGCTGCTAAAAAAAAAGTTTCCTAAAAGGAAGCTGCTGCACAAAAAAACGAAAAGAAAAAAGAAAAAAAAACTAAAAAAACTAAAAAAAAAGGTAAAAACCAAAAACAAACTAAAAAGAAAAAAGGGGAAAAACAAAAAAAATTATTTCATCATTTACCGATTCAAAAACGAATGTATATACAGACCGGGACACAAATGACGACCGGGACGCAGGGAATATAAATGACAACCGGGACACAACTGCAACAGGGACGCTGGGGATCATAGGGGGATATATAAATGACGACGGGGCAATCATTAAAAGCATTAGGTATAACTAAAAAAACTAAAAAAAGGTAAAAAAACTAAAAACTAAAAAAAAAGACCAATTCAAAAACGAATGTATATACAGACCGGGACACCGGGACACAAATGACGACCAGGACACCGGGACACAGGAAGCGCCCGAACCAACTAGGTGTTAGGGTGGCGCGAACCTACAATGGCAACAGTCAAGGAAGCTGCTAAAAAAAAGCTGCTTAAAAAAATAGCTTCCAAAACTGAAGCTTCTGCACAAAAAAAAAAAAAATAAAAGAGAAAAAAAACTAAAAAAACTAAAAAATAGGGTAAAAACCAAAAAAAAACTAAAAAGAAAAAAAGGAGAAAAACACAAAAATTTATTTCATCATATACCAATTGAAAAACAAATGTATATACAGACCAAGACAGCGGGACACAAATGACGACCGGACACAGGGAATATAAATGATGACCGGGACACTCAAAGAGAAATTACAGACCAAGACACCGGTACACAAATGACGACCGGGACACAGGGAATATAAATGACGACCGGGAAACAGGGACACACGTATTCAGATCTATACCTCATGATTCTAATGATTGCCCTTGAGCTTTGTTGATGGTGATTGCTAATCGACGATTCCCCGTGTCGCCATCGTTACTTATATATCCCCCTGTGCCCCCCGGCGTCCCCGTTGTAGTTGTGTCCCTGTGTCCCGGTCGTCATTTATATTCCCTGTGTCCCGGTTGTCATTTGTGTTCCGGTGTCCCAGTCTGTGATTTCTCTTTGAGGGTCTGGGGCGTCATTTATATTCCATGTGTCCCGGTCGTCATTTGTGTCCCGGTGTCCCGGTCTGTATATACATTCGTTTTTGAATTGGTCTTTTTTTTAGGTTTTAGTTTTTTACCTTTTTTTAGTTTTTTTAGTTATACCTCATGATTCTAATGATTGCCCTTGAGCTTTGTTGATGGTGATTGCTAATCGAACATTCCTTGGGTCCCCGTCGTCATTTTTATATCCCCCTGCGCCCCCCGGCGTCCCCGTTGTAGTTGTTTCCCTGTGTCACGGTCGTTATTTATATTCCCTGTGTCCCGGTCGTCATTTGTATCCCGGTGTCCGGGTCTGTATATACATTCGTTTTTGAAATGGTATATGATGAAATAAATTTTTGTCTTTTTCCTCTTTTTTTCTTTTTAGTTTTTTTGTAGTTTTTACCTTTTTTTAGTTTTTAATTTTTTTTTTTTACTTATGTCCTTCATTTATATGTCGTCGTTTATATTGTATGTCGTCGTTTTTATGTCGTCTTCACTTATGTCGTCATTTATACTCCCTGTGTCCCGGTCGTAATCAATTCCCAATTTGATTAGTATTTGCAATCACCATCAACAAAGCTCAAGGTCAATCATTACAAAAATGTGGTATAGATCTTAATATTGATTGTTTTTCCCTTGGACAATTGTACGTTGCATGTTCGAGGGTCGGTAGACCTGACAATCTATTTATGTGCAGCGACAATTGGACAGCGAAGAATGTTGTATATTCGCAAGTTTTACGCAGTTAATTTGTATTGTATCTATCTATCTATCTATCTATATAAAAACGAGTTGTGTGTATGCATGTTTGTTTGTTTGTAAGAAGAGCGTTTGCATATGACGTCATTATAAGTACATAAGGGTTTGTATATGCACAGACAATGGGAAAGCCAAGAATCTATCTATATATATAAAAATAAGTTGTCTGTGTGTCGAGTGACGTCATGTTTGTGTGTCGACTGACGTCATGTTTGTAGATTGACGAAATTACACACCGGGACATCGGGACACAAATGACGACCGGGACACTGGGACATAGGGAATATAAATGACGACCGGGACACTAAAAGAGAAAGCGACCGGGACACAAGGAATGTTCGATTAGCAATCACCATCAACAAAGCACCGGGACACAAATGACGACCGGGACACAGGGAATATAAATGACGACCAAGACACTCAAAGAGAAATTACAGACTGGGGCACCGGGACACGAATGACGACCGGGACACAGGGAAACAACAACAACGGGGACGCCAGGGGGCACAGGGGGATTTATAAATGACGACAGGGACACAGGGAATGTTCGATTAGCAATCACCATCAACAAAGCTCAGGGGCAATCATTAGAATAATGAGGTATAGATCTGAATACAGATTATTTTTCCCATGGACAATTATATGTTGCATGTTCAAGAGTCGGTAAACCTGACAATCTATTTATATGCACAGACAATGGGACAGCCAAGAATGTTGTACATTCGCAAATTTTACATAGTTAAAAATATATATATATATATATCTATCTATATTCACAGGTGGGACACAGGGACCCATCTACAATGGCACGTAATTAATATGGCGCGTAGCGACTGGTGCCCGCGGGGAGGCTTTGGGGGGGGGGGGGTGGGGGGGGGGGGCGCGAAGCACCCCCATCAACTAGGTGTTGGGGTGGCGAAGCGCCACCCCAACAGCTAGTAGGGAATATAAATGACGACCGGGACACTCAAAGAGAAAGCAACCGAGACACAAGGAATGTTCGATTAGCAATCACCATCAACAAAGCACCGGGAAACAAATGACGACCGGGACACAGGGAATATAAATGACGACCAGGACACTCAAAGAGAAATTACAGACCGGGACACTGGAACACAAGTGACGACCGGGACAATAATGACGACCGGGACAAAAATGGTGAAGCGCCCCCACCAACTAGGTGTTGGGGTGGCGCGAAGCGCCACCCCAACAGCTAGTATTAAATAAACTGTGCATATAATAATTCTTACATTTTTTCCATCTAAGCTCTTAAACAGCAAAGAAGTAAAAATATTTACAAAATGAAAAGTAATTGTATGCTATTCTTTTTGGTTGAAGGTATTTTCATAAAACTTTTGAAATAGGAAAAGAGCCTTTAAACACATTCTTTAGCATGTGAAATCATAAAATTGTCTAATATCTTCATTTTTTCCACAGACAAAGCTATTACCCTCGAAAACTAAAACTTTTGAAATAGGAAAAGAGCCTTTAATCACATTCTTTACCATTTGCAATCATAAAATAGTCTAATATCTTCATTTTTTCAACATACGTAGCTACTACCCTCGAAAACTAAAACTTTTGAAATAGGAAAAGAGCCTTTAATCACATTCTTTACCATCTGCAATCATAAAATAGTCTAATATCTTCATTTTTTTCCACAGACAAAGCTATTACCTTCGAAAACTAAAACTTTTGAAATAGGAAAAGAGCCTTTAATCACATTTTTTACCATGTGCAATCATAAAATAGTCTAATATCTTCATTTTTTCAACATACGTAGCTATTACCCTCGAAAACTAAAACTTTTCAAATAGGAAAAGAGCCTTTAATCACATTGTTTACCAAGTGCAATCATAAAATTGTCAAATATCTTCATTTTTTTCCACAGACAAAGCTATTACCCTCGAAAACTAAAACTTTTGACAGAGGAAAAGAGCCTTTAATCACATTCTCTACCATTTGCAATCATAAAATAGTCTAATATCTTCATTTTTTCAACATACGTAGCTATTACCCTCGAAAACTAAAACTTTTGAAATAGGAAAAGAGCCTTTAATCACATTCTTTACCATGTGCAATCATAAAATTGTCTAATATCTTCATTTTTTCAACATACGTAGCTATTACCCTCGAAAACTAAAACTTTTGAAATAGGAAAAGAGCTTTTAATCACATTCTTTATCATTTACAATCATAAAATAGTCTAATATCTTTATTTTTTCAACGTACGTAGCTATTACCCTCGCAAACTAAAACTTTTGACATAGGAAAATAGCCTTTAATCACATTCTTTACCATTTTCAATCATAAAATAGTCTAATATCTTCATTTTTTCAACATACGTAGCTATTACCCTCGAAAACTAAAACTTTTGAAATAGGAAAAGAGCCTTTAATCAAATTCTTTACCATGTGTAATCATAAAATTGTCTAATATCTTCATTTTTTTCCACAGACAAAGCTATTACCCTCGAAAACTAAAACTTTTGAAATAGGAAAAGAGCCTTTAATCACATTCTTTACCATTTGCAATCATAAAATAGTCTAATATCTTCATTTTTTTCAACATACGTAGCTATTACCCTCGAAAACTAAAACTTTTGAAATAGAAAAAGAGCCTTTAATCACATTCTTTACCATGTGCAATCATAAAATAGTCTAATATCTTCATTTTTTCCACAGACAAAGCTATTACCCTCGAAAGCTAAAACTTTTGAAATAGGAAAAGAGCCTTTAATCACATTCTTTACCATTTGCAATCATAAAATAGTCTAATATCTTCATTTTTTCAACATACGTAGCTATTACCCTAAAAAACTAAAACTTTTGAAAAAGGAAAAGAGCCTTTAATCACATTCTTTACCATTTGCAATCATAAAACAGTCTAATATCTTCATTTTTTCCACAGACAAAGCTATTACCCTCGAAAAACTAAAACTTTTGAAATAGGAAAAGAGCCTTTAATCAAATTCTTTACCATGTGTAATCATAAAATTGTCTAATATCTTCATTTTTTCCACAGACAAAGCTATTACCCTCGAAAACTAAAACTTTTGAAATAGGAAAAGAGCCTTTAATCACATTCTTTACCATGTGCAATCATAAAATAGTCTAATATCTTCATTTTTTCAACATACGTAGCTATTATCCTCGAAAACTAAAACTTTTGAAATAGGAAAAGAGCCTTTAATCACATTCTTTACCATGTGCAATCATAAAATAGTCTAAAATCTTCATTTATTCAACATACGTAGCTCTTACCCCCGAAAACTAAAACTTTTGAAATAGGAAAAGAGCCTTTAATCACATTCTTTACCATGTGAAATCATAAAATAGTCTAATATCTTCATTTTTTCAACATACGTAGCTCTTACCCCCCGAAAACTAAAATTTTTGAAATAGGAAAAGAGCCTTTAATCCCATTCTTTACCATGTGCAATCATAAAATAGTCTAATATCTTCATTTTTTCCACAGACATAGCTATTACCCTCGAAAACTAAAACTTTTGAAATAGGAAAAGAGCCTTTAATATCACATTCTTTACCATTTGCAATCATAAAATAGTCTAATATCTTCATTTTTTCAACATACGTAGCTATTACCCTCGAAAACTAAAACTTTTGACATAGGAAAAGAGCCTTTAATCACATTCTTTACCATTTGCAATCATAAAATTGTCTAATATCTTCATTTTTTCAACATACATAGCTATTACCCTCGAAAACTAAAACTTTTGAAATAGGAAAAGAGCCTTTAATCACATTCTTTACCATGTGCAATCATAAAATAGTCTAATATATTCATTTTTTCAACAGACATAGCTATTACCCTCGAAAACTAAAACTTTTGAAATAGGAAAAGAGCCTTTAGTCACATTCTTTACCGTTTGCAATCATAAAATAGTCTAAAATCTTCATTTTTTCAACATACATAGCTATTACCCTCGAAAACTAAAACTTTTGAAATAGGAAAAGAGCCTTTAATCACATTCTTTACCATGTGCAATCATAAAATTGTCTAATATCTTCATTTTTTCAGCATACGTAGCTATTACCCTCGAAAACTAAAACTTTTGACATAGGAAAAGAGCCTTTAAATCACATTCTTTACCATTTGCAATCATAAAATAGTCTAATATCTTCATTTTTTCAACATACGTAGCTATTACCCTCGAAAACTAAAACTTTTGAAATAGGAAAGGAGCCTTTAATCACATTCTTTACCATTTGCAATCATAAAATAGTCTAATATCTTCATTTTTTCAACATACGTAGCTATTACCCTCGAAAACTAAAACTTTTGAAATAGGAAAAGAGCCTTTAATCACATTCTTTACCATTTGCAATCATAAAATAGTCTAATATCTTCATTTTTTCAACATACGTAGCTATTACCCTCGAAAACTAAAACTTCTGAAATAGGAAAAGAGCCTTTAATCACATTGTTTACCATTTGCAATCATAAAATAGTCTAATATCTTCATTTTTTCAACATACGTAGCTATTACCCTCGAAAACTAAAACTTTTGAAATATGAAAAGAGCCTTTAATCACATTCTTTACCATTTGCAATCATAAAATAGTCTAATATCTTCATTTTTTCAACATACGTAGCTATTACCCTCGAAAACTAAAACTTCTGAAATAGGAAAAGAGCCTTTAATCACATTCTTTACCATTTGCAATCATAAAATAGTCTAATATCTTCATTTTTCCAACATAAGTAGCTATTACCAACGAAAACTAAAACTTTTGAAATAGGAAAAGAGCCTTTAATCACATTCTTTACCATTTGCAATCATAAAATAGTCTAATATCTTCATTTTTTCAACATACGTAGCTATTACCCTCGAAAACTAAAACTTTTGAAATAGGAAAAGAGCCTTTAATCACATTCTTTACCATGTGCAATCATAAAATTGTCTAATATCTTCATTTTTTCCACAGACAAAGCTATTACCCTCGAAAACTAAAACTTTGACATAGGAAAAGAGCCTTTAATCACGTTCTTTACCATGTGCAATCATAAAATAGTCTAATATCTTCATTTTTTCAACATACGTAGCTATTACCTCAAAACTAAAACTTTTGACATAGGAAAAGAGCCTTTAATCACATTCTTTACCATGTGCAATCATAAAATAGTCTAATATTTTCATTTTTTCAACATACGTAGCTATTACCCTCGAAAACTAAAACTTTTGACATAGGAAAAGAGTCTTTAATCACATTCTTTACCATGTGCAATCATAAAATAGTCTAATATCTTCATTTTTTCCAACAGACAAGCTATTACACCGAAAACTAAAACTTTTGACATAGGAAAAGAGCCTTTAATCACATTCTTTACCATTTGCAATCATAAAATAGTCTAATATCTTCATTTTTTTCAACATACCTAGCTATTACCCTCGAAAACTA
>NW_027063920.1:29603-52522 GCF_032884065.1 Artemia franciscana
GGTGATTGCTAATCGAACATTCCCTGTGTCCCCGTCGTCATTTATATATCTCCCTGTGCCCCTGGCGTCCCCGTTGTTGTTGTTTCCTTGTGTCCCGGTCGTCATTTGTGTCCCGGTGTCCCAGTCTGTAATTTCTCTTTGAGTGTCGCGGTCGTCATTATTATTCCCGGTGTCCCGGTCGTCATTTTTGTCCCGGTCGTCATTATTGTCCTGGTCGTCACTTGTGTTCCGGTGTCCCGGTCTGTAATTTCTCTTTGAGTGTCCTGGTCGTCATTTATATTCCCTGTGTCCCGGTCGTCATTTGTTTCCCGGTGATTTGTTGATGGTGATTGCTAGTCGAACATTCCTTGTGTCTCGGTTGCTTTCTCTTTGAGTGTCCCGGTCGTCATTTATATTCCCTACTAGCTGTTGGGGTGGCGCTTTGCCACCCCAACACCTAGTTGGTGGGGGTGCTTCACGCCCCCCCCCAAGTCCCCCCGTGGGCACCAGTCGTTACGCGCCATATTAGTTACGTGCCATTGTAGTTGTGTCCCTGTGTCCCACCTGTGAATATAGATATATATATATATATATATATATATATATATATATATATATATATATATATATTTTTAACTACGTAAAACTTGCGAATATACAACATTCTTGGCTGTCCCATTGTCTGTGCATATAAATAGATTGTCAGGTTTACTGACTCTTGAACATGCAACATATAATTGTCCATGGGAAAAACAATCTGTATTCAGATCTATACCTCATTATTCTAATGATTGCCCCTGAGCTTTGTTGATGGTGATTGCTAATCGAACATTCCCTGTGTCCCTGTCGTCATTTATATATCCCCCTGTGCCCCCCGGCGTACCCGTTGTTGTTGTTTCCCTGTGTCCCGGTCGTCATTTGTGTCCCGGTGTCCCAGTCTTTAATTTCTCTTTGAGTGTCTTGGTCGTCATTTATATTCCCTGTATCCCAGTCGTCATTTATGTCCCGGTCGTCATTTGTGTTCCGGTTTCCTTGTCTGTAATTTCTCTTTGAGTGTCCTGGTCCCCATTTATATTCCCTGTGTCCCGGTCGTCATTTGTGTCCCGGTGCTTTGTTGATGGTGATTGCTAATCGAACATTCCTTGTGTCCCGGTCGCTTTCTCTTTTAGTGTCCCGGTCGTCATTTATATTCCCCATGTCCCAGTGTCCCGGTCGTCATTTGTGTCCCGATGTCCCAGTGTTTAATTTCGTCAATCAACAAACATGACGTCAGTCGACACACAAACATGACGTCACTCGAAACACAGACGCACAGACAACTTATTTTTTATATATAAGATGTCCCGGTGTCCCGGTCGTCATTTGTGTCCCAATGTCCCGGTGTGTAATTTCGTCAATCTACAAACATGACGTCAGTCGACCCACAAACATGACGTCACTCGACACACAGACAACTTATTTTTATATATATAGATAGATTCTTGGCTTTCCCATTGTCTGTGCATATACAAACCCTTATGTACTTATAATGAGGTCATATGCAAACGCTCTTTTTACAAACAAACAAACATACATACACACAACTCGTTTTTATATAGATAGATAGATAGATCGATACAATACAAATCAACTGCGTAAAACTTGCGAATATACAACATTCTTCGCTGTCCAATTGTCGCTGCATATAAATAGATTGTCAGGTTTACCGACCCTCGAATATGCAACGTACAATTGTCCATGGGAAAAACAATCAATATTAAGATCTATACCACATTTTTGTAATGATTGACCTTGAGCTTTGTTGATGGTGATTGCAAATACTAATCAAATTGGGAATTGCAATCTTTTAAATTGAAAAGGCACATACGTTGGAATCATGGGAATGCGAGGAATAAGAACAGCCTCGACCTCAAAAGGTCCTGTCAAGATTGTGGCCTCTATTACGTTTTCCATTGTTTTTTTTTTACGGCAAGTCGCGTGCCATTGCAAAGCTTTGGTGGGTTTATGTTATGTAACAATATTATTGGTACGCCTATTTTTAGTTGTGGCACGTGTGGTGGAAACCCTGAAAGATCCAAGGAATTTAAAAATTCAGATGGATAATTAACCGCCTCATTTGGTTCCAAAACTGTGTCGACTGACTTGTAAAGGACTGCCTGGTCTCGAATCTTGGTCAAAACAATATTGTTGATTTCGTGGACGTCAATATTTTTGGGTGCAAGAATCGCTCTTTCACTTAGCCATTTATTGTTTTTATAATTGTTTAGAATATTCGGAAATACTTTTTCAATCAATTCGTTTTTGGACGTCACTAAATTACAGAATTCAGCAGGTAGGTGTATACGTCCTGAAATTGAATCTACTGGGAGCTATCCGTTTCCAATTGCCAGCAATTGATCTGAAAATGTTTGACCAGAGTTATCGTTTTACAATCGGACACGCATATTTGTAGTTAATTTTAATGTTTTTATGTGTGCCCATAAATTAGAATTTTTCAGGCAAGCATTCATTTCGTCTGCAGGAGTTGATCTAGGTATTATAGGTAATGTTTGCCTGAAATCTCCCGCAAGCAATATTAATGTGCTGCCAAAGGGTTTCGATTTCCCTCGCAAATCTTTCAAACATTGATCCAGAGCCTCGATCGATTTTTTGTGTGCTATTGTGCACTCGTCCCAAATATTAATATTGCATTGCTGCAATACTCTACACATCCAGATGATTTGGAAATATTGCACGTGGGAGTTTCTTTAGAATGCAAATTCAGAGGCAATTTCAAAGCGGAATGAGCAGATCTTCCACCAGGCAGCAGCGTTGCGGCTATTCCGGACGATGCAATTGCCAACGCTATATCATTTTTTGATCAAATTGATGCCAGAATCAGTTTTATCACAAACGTTTTACCAGTACCTACTGGCGCACCCAAAAAGAAAATTTTTTCAATGTTGTTATCGACACAATGCATTATCGTATCATAAATGTCTTTGTTCCGACGTTAACTTGGAAATGTTATTTTGTACATACGACAATAGATCACTCGTGCTGTAACTTTGTTCACGATCCAATTCTACACATGTCGAAACGGCAGCGGTACGATTAGGTGAAGGCATTCCCAAATCCTGAAGAGGTTTGTTTGTCATACATACGCACAAATCTTCTATAATAACTAAAGTGTAGTTATAAATTTCTGATGTAAAATCAAAAGTCATATCTGACGTCTCTAACCGTTTTCGATGGAGTATATCTTCGGACATTTTCGATTTATATTTTTCCCATAACTCTGTAGGAGCTGAAGAAGAGCAAGTTGTTAGCATGATTCCAAACAATGCACGAATTTGACTTGGAGTTGACGTTTTGCACGCGTCATTGATGCAGTTATCCAACTGTTGGTCATTCTCCAATAAATTCAGAGCTTGGCATGCACTACGGTAAGTGTCATGTATAGTACCGTTACAGTTCTCAAATACTCAAAGGACGTCGGACCGGGTACATTCACCAAATGCAGGCTCAGAACGAAGCATTCATGTTGATTGGGGTGAACGGTCTAGATTCTTCCTATCGTGGTATCTTTGAAGATGGTAGGTTTGCCGTCGACTGACTTACCCTGTTTTCGACGTTCAAATACTTTATTTTTAGTAATCCACGTGTAATACGAAGGCACTTCAGTATACAGCAGTTTTTTTGCAAAGAATCATTTTTGCATAGCGAAAAGAAAGCAGTTAACTTTTTATCCGGTGGATTCAGGGCTCTTTGTGTAATTGGTTGCCTTTACGGAGTTACAGTATTCAATGTTTATGTGTGCATTAAATGTTTTTGATAATAACAGGGAATATGGAACAACCCACTGGTTATCTACTTTGATGGTGGTACCGTTACGCTTCTTTATTATTGCTGTTTTACTGCTTTCTTATTATTTCTTATTATTATAAGTTAACTGCTTTCTTTTCGCTATGCAAAAATGATTCTTTTGCCAAAAAAGCAATAAACCTTTTTCTTTTGCCAAAGCAATATTAATGTGCTGCCAAAGGGTTTCGAATTCCCTCGCAAATCTTTCAAACATTGATCCAGAGCCTCGGGCGATTTTTTGTATGCCATTGTGCACTCGTCCCAAATAATAATATTGCATTGCTGCAATGCTCCATTATAATAAGTCATTATGATATTAATTTTAAGTTTAAGTTTGTTTTTATCTTTCAAACTATAATTCAGCTGCTTTTTAGTCCAAAATAGGTTCTGCAATATTAAGTTTTGCACTCCCACGCTGTGATTAATTAAAAGTAGCTACATTAAAAAGTTTATAAATACCCTTGTGGTAGCTGAGTGGATTAAGCAGTGTCTGCAAATCGCGGGTGCCGTGGTTCAATCCCTGGCTGTTGCAAGGGGAAGATTTCTATGCCGCATTATAATGGAGCCAATATTTTACAGCATCAAGCATAGCTCATTACAACACTCTTCTAATGGCAGGTAAAATTCATCTGTAAATAGGAAATTTTTAAAGATGATGGCTAACCCTTTTTGATCGTGGGATCTATATATATAAAAATAAGTTGTTTGTCTGTGTGTCTGTCGAGTGACGTCATGTCATGTCATCATGTCATGTCGTCATGAAGTTAGTTGTCGTCATTGTTATGACGATGACGTCATTAAAGGTATTTAATGACGGTAAATCGTTAAAAGACAAATTTTTAATTGTAAGAAGATCGTGGACGGAAAATGTTTAATTGTAAAATGACTGAAGAACCTACAATGGAGGAAGCTGAGCAAAAAAAAGCTGCTAAAAAAAAAGTTTCCTAAAAGGAAGCTGCTGCACAAAAAAACGAAAAAGAAAAAAAGAAAAAAAAACTAAAAAAAACTAAAAAAAAAGGTAAAAACCAAATACAAACTAAAAAGAAAAAAGGGGAAAAACAAAAAAAAATATTTCATCATTTACCGATTCAAAAACGAATGTATATACAGACCGGGACACAAATGACGACCGGGACGCAGGGAATATAAATGACGACCGGGACACAACTGCAACAGGGACGCTGGGGATCATAGGGGGATATATAAATGACGACGGGGCAATCATTAAAATCATTAGGTATAACTAAAAAAACTAAAAAAAGGTAAAAAACTAAAAACTAAAAAAAAAGACCAATTCAAAAACGAATGTATATACAGACCGGGACACCGGGACACAAATGACGACCAGGACACCGGGACACAGGAAGCGCCCGAACCAACTAGGTGTTAGGGTGGCGCGAACCTACAATGGCAACAGTCAAGGAAGCTGCTAAAAAAAGCTGCTTAAAAAAATAGCTTCCAAAACTGAAGCTTCTGCACAAAAAAAAAATAAAAATAAAAGAGAAAAAAAACTAAAAAAACTAAAAAATAGGGTAAAAACCAAAAAAAAAACTAAAAAGAAAAAAAGGAGAAAAACACAAAAATTTATTTCATCATATACCAATTGAAAAACAAATGTATATACAGACCAAGACAGCGGGACACAAATGACGACCGGGACACAGAAAATATAAATGATGACCGGGACACTCAAAGAGAAATTACAGACTGGGACACCGGGACACAAATGACGACCAGGACACAGGGAATATAAATGACGACCGGTAAACAGGGACACACGTATTCAGATCTATACCTCATGATTCTAATGATTGCCCTTGAGCTTTGTTGATGGTGATTGCTAATCGACGATTCCCCGTGTCGCCGTCGTTACTTATATATCCCCCTGTGCCCCCCGGCGTCCCCGTTGTAGTTGTGTCCCTGTGTCCCGGTCGTCATTTATATTCCCTGTGTCCCGGTTGTAATTTGTGTCCCGGTGTCCCAGTCTGTGATTTCTCTTTGAGGGTCTGGGGCGTCATTTATATTCCATGTGTCCCGGTCGTCATTTGTTTCCCGGTGTCCCGGTCTGTATATACATTCGTTTTTGAATTGGTCTTTTTTTTAGGTTTTAGTTTTTTACCTTTTTTTAGTTTTTTTAGTTATACCTCATGATTCTAATGATTGCCCTTGAGCTTTGTTGATGGTGATTGCTAATCGAACATTCCCTGTGTCCCCGTCGTCATTTATATATCCCCCTGCGCCCCCCGGCGTCCCCGTTGTAGTTGTTTCCCTGTGTCCCGGTCGTTATTTATATTCCCTGTGTCCCGGTCGTCATTTGTATCCCGGTGTCCGGGTCTGTATATACATTCGTTTTTGAAATGGTATATGATGAAATAAATTTTTGTATTTTTCCTCTTTTTTTCTTTTTAGTTTTTTTGTAGTTTTTACCTTTTTTTAGTTTTTTTATTTTTTTTTTTTACTTATGTCCTTCATTTATATGTCGTCGTTTATATTGTATGTCGTCGTTTTTATGTCGTCTTCACTTATGTCGTCATTTATACTCCCTGTGTCCCGGTCGTAATCAATTCCCAATTTGATTAGTATTTGCAATCACCATCAACAAAGCTCAAGCTCAATCATTACAAAAATGTGGTATAGATCTTAATATTGATTGTTTTTCCCATGGACAATTGTACGTTGCATGTTCGAGGGTCGGTAGACCTGACAATCTATTTATGTGCAGCGACAATTGGACAGCGAAGAATGTTGTATATTCGCAAGTTTTACGCAGTTAATTTGTATTGTATCTATCTATCTATCTATCTATATAAAAACGAGTTGTGTGTAAGCATGTTTGTTTGTTTGTAAGAAGAGCGTTTGCATATGACGTCATTATAAGTACATAAGGGTTTGTATATGCACAGACAATGGGAAAGCCAAGAATCTATCTATATATATAAAAATAAGTTGTCTGTGTGTCGAGTGACGTCATGTTTGTAGATTGACGAAATTACACACCGGGACATCGGGACACAAATGACGACCGGGACACTGGGACATAGGGAATATAAATGACGACCGGGACACTAAAAGAGAAAGCGACCGGGACACAAGGAATGTTCGATTAGCAATCACCATCAACAAAGCACCGGGACACAAATGACGACCGGGACACAGGGAATATAAATGACGACCAAGACACTCAAAGAGAAATTACAGACTGGGGCACCGGGACACGAATGACGACCGGGACACAGGGAAACAACAACAACGGGGACGCCAGGGGGCACAGGGGGATTTATAAATGACGACAGGGACACAGGGAATGTTCGATTAGCAATCACCATCAACAAAGCTCAGGGGCAATCATTAGAATAATGAGGTATAGATCTGAATACAGATTGTTTTTCCCATGGACAATTATATGTTGCATGTTCAAGAGTCGGTAAACCTGACAATCTATTTATATGCACAGACAATGGGACAGCCAAGAATGTTGTACATTCGCAAATTTTACATAGTTAAAAATATATATATATATATATCTATCTATATTCACAGGTGGGACACAGGGACCCAACTACAATGGCACGTAATTAATATGGTGCGTAGCGACTGGTGGCCGCGGGGGGGCTTGGGGGGGGGGGCGCGAAGCACCCCCACCAACTAGGTGTTGGGGTGGCGAAGCGCCACCCCAACAGCTAGTAGGGAATATAAATGACGACCGGGACACTCAAAGAGAAAGCAACCGAGACACAAGGAATGTTCGATTAGCAATCACCATCAACAAAGCACCGGGAAACAAATGACGACCGGGACACAGGGAATATAAATGACGACCAGGACACTCAAAGAGAAATTACAGACCGGGACACCGGAACACAAGTGACGACCGGGACAATAATGACGACCGGGACAAAAATGGTGAAGCGCCCCCACCAACTAGGTGTTGGGGTGGCGCGAAGCGCCACCCCAACAGCTAGTATTAAATAAACTGTGCATATAATAATTCTTACATTTTTTCCATCTAAGCTCTTAAACAGCAAAGAAGTAAAAATATTTACAAAATGAAAAGTAATTGTATGCTATTCTTTTTGGTTGAAGGTATTTTCATAAAACTTTTGAAATAGGAAAAGAGCCTTTAAACACATTCTTTAGCATGTGAAATCATAAAATTGTCTAATATCTTCATTTTTTCCACAGACAAAGCTATTACCCTCGAAAACTAAAACTTTTGAAATAGGAAAAGAGCCTTTAATCACATTCTTTACCATTTGCAATCATAAAATAGTCTAATATCTTCATTTTTTCAACATACGTAGCTACTACCCTCGAAAACTAAAACTTTTGAAATAGGAAAAGAGCCTTTAATCACATTCTTTACCATCTGCAATCATAAAATAGTCTAATATCTTCATTTTTTCGACAGACAAAGCTATTACCTTCGAAAACTAAAACTTTTGAAATAGGAAAAGAGCCTTTAATCACATTTTTTACCATGTGCAATCATAAAATAGTCTAATATCTTCATTTTTTCAACATACGTAGCTATTACCCTCGAAAACTAAAACTTTTCAAATAGGAAAAGAGCCTTTAATCACATTGTTTACCAAGTGCAATCATAAAATTGTCAAATATCTTCATTTTTTTCCACAGACAAAGCTATTACCCTCGAAAACTAAAACTTTTGACAGAGGAAAAGAGCCTTTAATCACATTCTCTACCATTTGCAATCATAAAATAGTCTAATATCTTCATTTTTTCAACATACGTAGCTATTACCCTCGAAAACTAAAACTTTTGAAATAGGAAAAGAGCCTTTAATCACATTCTTTACCATGTGCAATCATAAAATTGTCTAATATCTTCATTTTTTCAACATACGTAGCTATTACCCTCGAAAACTAAAACTTTTGAAATAGGAAAAGAGCTTTTAATCACATTCTTTATCATTTACAATCATAAAATAGTCTAATATCTTTATTTTTTCAACGTACGTAGCTATTACCCTCGAAAACTAAAACTTTTGACATAGAAAAATAGCTTTTAATCACATTCTTTACCATTTTCAATCATAAAATAGTCTAATATCTTCATTTTTTCAACATACGTAGCTATTACCCTCGAAAACTAAAACTTTTGAAATAGGAAAAGAGCCTTTAATCAAATTCTTTACCATGTGTAATCATAAAATTGTCTAATATCTTCATTTTTTCCACAGACAAAGCTATTACCCTCGAAAACTAAAACTTTTGAAATAGGAAAAGAGCCTTTAATCACATTCTTTACCATTTGCAATCATAAAATAGTCTAATATCTTCATTTTTTCAACATACGTAGCTATTACCCTCGAAAACTAAAACTTTTGAAATAGGAAAAGAGCCTTTAATCACATTCTTTACCATGTGCAATCATAAAATTGTCTAATATCTTCATTTTTTCCACAGACAAAGCTATTACCCTCGAAAGCTAAAACTTTTGAAATAGGAAAAGAGCCTTTAATCACATTCTTTACCATTTGCAATCATAAAATAGTCTAATATCTTCATTTTTTCAACATACGTAGCTATTACCCTAAAAAACTAAAACTTTTGAAATAGGAAAAGAGCCTTTAATCACATTCTTTACCATTTGCAATCATAAAACAGTCTAATATCTTCATTTTTTCCACAGACAAAGCTATTACCCTCGAAAACTAAAACTTTTGAAATAGGAAAAGAGCCTTTAATCAAATTCTTTACCATGTGTAATCATAAAATTGTCTAATATCTTCATTTTTTCCACAGACAAAGCTATTACCCTCGAAAACTAAAACTTTTGAAATAGGAAAAGAGCCTTTAATCACATTCTTTACCATTTGCAATCATAAAATAGTCTAATATCTTCATTTTTTCAACATACGTAGCTATTACCCTCGAAAACTAAAACTTTTGAAATAGGAAAAGATCCTTTAATCACATTTTGTACCTTTTGCAATCATAAAATAGTCTAATATCTTCATTTTTTCAACATACGTAGCTATTACCCTCGAAAACTAAAACTTTTGAAATAGGAAAAGAGCCTTTAATCACATTCTTTACCATGTGCAATCATAAAATAGTCTAATATCTTCATTTTTTCAACATACGTAGCTATTATCCTCGAAAACTAAAACTTTTGAAATAGGAAAAGAGCCTTTAATCACATTCTTTACCATGTGCAATCATAAAATAGTCTAAAATCTTCATTTATTCAACATACGTAGCTCTTACCCCCGAAAACTAAAACTTTTGAAATAGGAAAAGAGCCTTTAATCACATTCTTTACCATGTGAAATCATAAAATAGTCTAATATCTTCATTTTTTCAACATACGTAGCTCTTACCCCCGAAAACTAAAACTTTTGAAATAGGAAAAGAGCCTTTAATCCCATTCTTTACCATGTGCAATCATAAAATAGTCTAATATCTTCATTTTTTCCACAGACATAGCTATTACCCTCGAAAACTAAAACTTTTGAAATAGGAAAAGAGCCTTTAATATCACATTCTTTACCATTTGCAATCATAAAATAGTCTAATATCTTCATTTTTTCAACATACGTAGCTATTACCCTCGAAAACTAAAACTTTTGACATAGGAAAAGAGCCTTTAATCACATTCTTTACCATTTGCAATCATAAAATTGTCTAATATCTTCATTTTTTCAACATACGTAGCTATTACCCTCGAAAACTAAAACTTTTGAAATAGGAAAAGAGCCTTTAATCACATTCTTTACCGTTTGCAATCATAAAATAGTCTAATATCTTCATTTTTTCAACATACATAGCTATTACCCTCGAAAACTAAAACTTTTGAAATAGGAAAAGAGCCTTTAATCACATTCTTTACCATGTGCAATCATAAAATTGTCTAATATCTTCATTTTTTCAGCATACGTAGCTATTACCCTCGAAAACTAAAACTTTTGACATAGGAAAAGAGCCTTTAATCACATTCTTTACCATTTGCAATCATAAAATAGTCTAATATCTTCATTTTTTCAACATACGTAGCTATTACCCTCGAAAACTAAAACTTTTGAAATAGGAAAGGAGCCTTTAATCACATTCTTTACCATTTGCAATCATAAAATAGTCTAATATCTTCATTTTTTCAACATACGTAGCTATTACCCTCGAAAACTAAAACTTTTGAAATAGGAAAAGAGCCTTTATTCACATTCTTTACCATTTGCAATCATAAAATAGTCTAATATCTTCATTTTTTCAACATACGTAGCTATTACCCTCGAAAACTAAAACTTCTGAAATAGGAAAAGAGCCTTTAATCACATTCTTTACCATTTGCAATCATAAAATAGTCTAATATCTTCATTTTTTCAACATACGTAGCTATTACCCTCGAAAACTAAAACTTTTGAAATATGAAAAGAGCCTTTAATCACATTCTTTACCATTTGCAATCATAAAATAGTCTAATATCTTCATTTTTTCAACATACGTAGCTATTACCCTCGAAAACTAAAACTTCTGAAATAGGAAAAGAGCCTTTAATCACATTCTTTACCATTTGCAATCATAAAATAGTCTAATATCTTCATTTTTTCAACATAAGTAGCTATTACCAACGAAATCTAAAACTTTTGAAATAGGAAAAGAGCCTTTAATCACATTCTTTACCATTTGCAATCATAAAATAGTCTAATATCTTCATTTTTTCAACATACGTAGCTATTACCCTCGAAAACTAAAACTTTTGAAATAGGAAAAGAGCCTTTAATCACATTCTTTACCATGTGCAATCATAAAATTGTCTAATATCTTCATTTTTTCCACAGACAAAGCTATTACCCTCGAAAACTAAAACTTTTGACATAGGAAAAGAGCCTTTAATCACATTCTTTACAATGTGCAATCATAAAATTGTCTAATATCTTCATTTTTTCAACATACGTAGCTATTACCCTCAAAAACTAAAACTTTTGAAATAGGAAAAGAGCCTTTAATCACATTCTTTACCATGTGCAATCATAAAATTGTCTAATATCTTCATTTTTTCCACAGACAAAGCTCTTACCCCCGAAAACTAAAACTTTTGAAATAGGAAAAGAGCCTTTAATCACATTCTTTACCATTTGCAATCATAAAATAGTCTAATATCTTCATTTTTTTAACATACTTAGCTATTACCCTCGAAAACTAAAACTTTTGACATAGGAAAAGAGCCTTTAATCACATTCTTTACCATTTGCAATCATAAAATAGTCTAATATCTTCATTTTTTCAACATACGTAGCTATTGCCCTCGAAAACTAAAACTTTTGAAATAGGAAAAGAGCCTTTAATCACATTCTTTACCATTTGCAATCATAAAATAGTCTAATATCTTCATTTTTTCAACATACGTAGCTATTACCCTCGAAAACTAAAACTTTTGACATAGGAAAAGAGCCTTTAATCACATTCTTTACCATGTGCAATCATAAAATAGTCTAATATCTTCATTTTTTCCACAGACATAGCTATTACCCTCGAAAACTAAAACTTTTGAAATAGGAAAAGAGCCTTTAATCACATTCTTTACCATTTGCAATCATAAAATAGTCTAATATCTTCATTTTTTCAACATACGTAGCTATTACCCTCGAAAACTAAAACTTTTGAAATATGAAAAGAGCCTTTAATCACATTCTTTACCATTTGCAATCATAAAATAGTCTAATATCTTCATTTTTTCAACATACGTAGCTATTACCCTCGAAAACTAAAACTTCTGAAATAGGAAAAGAGCCTTTAATCACATTCTTTACCATTTGCAATCATAAAATAGTCTAATATCTTCATTTTTTCAACATAAGTAGCTATTACCAACGAAAACTAAAACTTTTGAAATAGGAAAAGAGCCTTTAATAACATTCTTTACCATTTGCAATCATAAAATAGTCTAATATCTTAATTTTTCAACATACGTAGCTATTACCCTCGAAAACTAAAACTTTTGAAATAGGAAAAGAGCCTTTAATCACATTCTTTACTATGTGCAATCATAAAATAGTCTAATATCTTCATTTTTTCAACATACGTAGCTATTACCCTCGAAAACTAAAACTTTTGAAATAGGAAAAGAGCCTTTAATCACATTCTTTACCATGTGCAATCATAAAATTGTCTAATATCTTCATTTTTTCCACAGACAAAGCTATTACCCTCGAAAACTAAAACTTTTGACATAGGAAAAGAGCCTTTAATCACATTCTTTACAATGTGCAATCATAAAATTGTCTAATATCTTCATTTTTTCAACATACGTAGCTATTACCCTCAAAAACCAAAACTTTTGAAATAGGAAAAGAGCCTTTAATCACATTCTTTACCATGTGCAATCATAAAATTGTCTAATATATTCATTTGTTCAACATACGTAGCTATTACCCTAGAAAACTAAAACTTTTGAAATAGGAAAAGAGCCTTTAATCACATTCTTTACCATGTGCAATCATAAAATTGTCTAATATCTTCATTTTTTCCACAGACAAAGCTCTTACCCCCGAAAACTAAAACTTTTGAAATAGGAAAAGAGCCTTTAATCACATTCTTTACCATTTGCAATCATAAAATAGTCTAATATCTTCATTTTTTTAACATACGTAGCTATTACCCTCGAAAACTAAAACTTTTGACATAGGAAAAGAGCCTTTAATCACATTCTTTACCATTTGCAATCAGAAAATAGTCTAATATCTTCATTTTTTCAACATACGTAGCTATTGCCCTCGAAAACTAAAACTTTTGAAATAGGAAAAGAGCCTTTAATCACATTCTTTACCATTTGCAATCATAAAATAGTCTAATATCTTCATTTTTTCAACATACGTAGTTATTACCCTCGAAAACTAAAACTTTTGACATAGGAAAAGAGCCTTTAATCACATTCTTTACCATGTGCAATCATAAAATAGTCTAATATCTTCATTTTTTCCACAGACATAGCTATTACCCTCGAAAACTAAAACTTTTGAAATAGGAAAAGAGCCTTTAATCACATTCTTTACCATTTGCAATCATAAAATAGTCTAATATCTTCATTTTTTCAACATACGTAGCTATTACCCTCGAAAACTAAAACTTTTGACATAGAAAAAGAGCCTTTAATCACATTCTTTACCATGTGCAATCATAAAATAGTCTAATATCTTAATTTTTTCCACAGACATAGCTATTACCCTCGAAAACTAAAACTTTTGAAATAGGAATAGAGCCTTTAATCACATTTTTTACCATGTGCAATCATAAAATTGTCTAATATCTTCATTTTTTCCACAGACAAAGCTATTACCCTCGAAAACTAAAACTTTTGACATAAGAACAGAGCCTTTAATCACATTCTTTATCATGTGCAATCATAAAATAGTCTAATATCTTCATTTTTTTAACATACTTAGCTATTACCCTCGAAAACTAAAACTTTTGACATAGGAAAAGAGCCTTTAATCACATTCTTTACCATTTGCAATCATAAAATAGTCTAATATCTTCATTTTTTCAACATACGTAGCTATTGCCCTCGAAAACTAAAACTTTTGAAATAGGAAAAGAGCCTTTAATCACATTCTTTACCATTTGCAATCATAAAATAGTCTAATATCTTCATTTTTTCAACATACGTAGCTATTACCCTCGAAAACTAAAACTTTTGACATAGGAAAAGAGCCTTTAATCACATTCTTTACCATGTGCAATCATAAAATAGTCTAATATCTTCATTTTTTCCACAGACATAGCTATTACCCTCGAAAACTAAAACTTTTGAAATAGGAAAAGAGCCTTTAATCACATTCTTTACCATTTGCAATCATAAAATAGTCTAATATCTTCATTTTTTCAACATACGTAGCTATTACCCTCGAAAACTAAAACTTTTGAAATATGAAAAGAGCCTTTAATCACATTCTTTACCATTTGCAATCATAAAATAGTCTAATATCTTCATTTTTTCAACATACGTAGCTATTACCCTCGAAAACTAAAACTTCTGAAATAGGAAAAGAGCCTTTAATCACATTCTTTACCATTTGCAATCATAAAATAGTCTAATATCTTCATTTTTTCAACATAAGTAGCTATTACCAACGAAAACTAAAACTTTTGAAATAGGAAAAGAGCCTTTAATCACATTCTTTACCATTTGCAATCATAAAATAGTCTAATATCTTAATTTTTTCAGCATACGTAGCTATTACCCTCGAAAACTAAAACTGTTGAAATAGGAAAAGAGCCTTTAATCACATTCTTTACTATGTGCAATCATAAAATAGTCTAATATCTTCATTTTTTCAACATACGTAGCTATTACCCTCGAAAACTAAAACTTTTGAAATAGGAAAAGAGCCTTTAATCACATTCTTTACCATTTGCAATCATAAAACAGTCTAATATCTTCATTTTTTCAACATACGTAACTATTACCCTCGAAAACTAAAACTTTTGAAATAGGAAAAGAGCCTTTAATCACATTCTTTACCATGTGCAATCATAAAATTGTCTAATATCTTCATTTTTTCCACAGACAAAGCTATTACCCTCGAAAACTAAAACTTTTGACATAGGAAAAGAGCCTTTAATCACATTCTTTACAATGTGCAATCATAAAATTGTCTAATATCTTCATTTTTTCAACATACGTAGCTATTACCCTCAAAAACTAAAACTTTTGAAATAGGAAAAGAGCCGTTAATCACATTCTTTACCATGTGCAATCATAAAATTGTCTAATATATTCATTTGTTCAATATACGTAGCTATTACCCTAGAAAACTAAAACTTTTGAAATAGGAAAAGAGCCTTTAATCACATTCTTTACCATGTGCAATCATAAAATTGTCTAATATCTTCATTTTTTCCACAGACAAAGCTCTTACCCCCGAAAACTAAAACTTTTGAAATAGGAAAAGAGCCTTTAATCACATTCTTTACCATTTGCAATCATAAAATAGTATAATATCTTCATTTTTTTAACATACGTAGCTATTACCCTCGAAAACTAAAACTTTTGACATAGGAAAAGAGCCTTTAATCACATTCTTTACCATTTGCAATCAGAAAATAGTCTAATATCTTCATTTTTTCAACATACGTAGCTATTGCCCTCGAAAACTAAAACTTTTGAAATAGGAAAAGAGCCTTTAATCACATTCTTTACCATTTGCAATCATAAAATAGTCTAATATCTTCATTTTTTCAACATACGTAGTTATTACCCTCGAAAACTAAAACTTTTGACATAGGAAAAGAGCCTTTAATCACATTCTTTACCATGTGCAATCATAAAATAGTCTAATATCTTCATTTTTTTCCACAGACATAGCTATTACCCTCGAAAACTAAAACTTTTGAAATAGGAAAAGAGCCTTTAATCACATTCTTTACCATTTGCAATCATAAAATAGTCTAATATCTTCATTTTTTCAACATACGTAGCTATTACCCTCGAAAACTAAAACTTTTGACATAGAAAAAGAGCCTTTAATCACATTCTTTACCATGTGCAATCATAAAATAGTCTAATATCTTAATTTTTTCCACAGACATAGCTATTACCCTCGAAAACTAAAACTTTTGAAATAGGAATAGAGCCTTTAATCACATTTTTTACCATGTGCAATCATAAAATTGTCTAATATCTTCATTTTTTCCACAGACAAAGCTATTACCCTCGAAAACTAAAACTTTTGACATAAGAACAGAGCCTTTAATCACATTCTTTATCATGTGCAATCATAAAATAGTCTAATATCTTCATTTTTTTAACATACTTAGCTATTACCCTCGAAAACTAAAACTTTTGACATAGGAAAAGAGCCTTTAATCACATTCTTTACCATTTGCAATCATAAAATAGTCTAATATCTTCATTTTTTCAACATACGTAGCTATTGCCCTCGTAAACTAAAACTTTTGAAATAGGAAAAGAGCCTTTAATCACATTCTTTACCATTTGCAATCATAAAATAGTCTAATATCTTCATTTTTTCAACATACGTAGCTATTACCCTCGAAAACTAAAACTTTTGACATAGGAAAAGAGCCTTTAATCACATTCTTTACCATGTGCAATCATAAAATAGTCTAATATCTTCATTTTTTCCACAGACATAGCTATTACCCTCGAAAACTAAAACTTTTGAAATAGGAAAAGAGCCTTTAATCACATTCTTTACCATTTGCAATCATAAAATAGTCTAATATCTTCATTTTTTCAACATACGTAGCTATTACCCTCGAAAACTAAAACTTTTGACATAGAAAAAGAGCCTTTAATCACATTCTTTACCATGTGCAATCATAAAATAGTCTAATATCTTAATTTTTTCCACAGACATAGCTATTACCCTCGAAAACTAAAACTTTTGACATAGGAAAAGAGCCTTTAATCACATTCTTTACCATGTGCAATCATAAAATAGTCTAATATCTTCATTTTTTCCACAGACATAGCTATTACCCTCGAAAACTAAAACTTTTGAAATAGGAAAAGAGCCTTTAATCACATTCTTTACCATGTGCAATCATAAAATTGTCTAATATCTTCATTTTTTCCACAGACAAAGCTATTACCCTCGAAAACTAAAACTTTTGATATAGGAAAAGAGCCTTTAATCACATTCTTTACCATGTGCAATCATAAAATAGTCTAATATCTTCATTTTTTCCACAGACATAGCTATTACCCTCGAACACTAAAACTTTTGAAATAGGAAAAGAGCCTTTAATCACATTCTTTACCATGTGCAATCATAAAATAGTCTAATATCTTCATTTTTTCCACAGACGTAGCTATTACCCTCGAAAACTAAAACTTTTGAAATAGGAAAAGAGCCTTTAATCACATATTTTACCATTTGCAATCATAAAATAGTCTAATATCTTCATTTTTTCAACATACGTAGCTATTACCCTCGAAAACTAAAACTTTTGACATAGGAAAAGAGCCTTTAATCACATTCTTTACCATTTGCAATCATAAAATTGTCGAATATCTTCATTTTTTCAACATACCTAGCTATTACCCTCGAAAACTAAAACTTTTGAAATAGGAAAAGAGCCTTTAATCACATTCTTTACCATGTGCAATCATAAAATAGTCTAATATTTTCATTTTTTCAACAGACATAGCTATTACCCTCGAAAACTAAAACTTTTGAAATAGGAAAAGAGCCTTTAATCACATTCTTTACCATTTGCAATCATAAAATAGTCTAATATCCTCATTTTTTCAACATACGTAGCTATTACCCTCGAAAACTAAAAGTTTTGAAATAGGAAAAGAGCCTTTAATCACATTCTTTGCCATGTGCAATCATAAAATTGTCTAATATCTTCATTTTTTCAACATACGTAGCTATTACCCTAGAAAACTAAAACTTTTGACAGAGGAAAAGAGACTTTAATCACATTCTTTACCATTTGCAATCATAAAATAGTCTAATATCTTCATTTTTTCAACATACGTAGCTATTACCCTCGAAAACTAAAACTTTTGAAATAGGAAAAGAGCCTTCAATCACATTCTTTACCATTTGCAATCATAAAATAGTCTAATATCTTCATTTTTTCAACATACGTAGCTATTACCCTCGAAAACTAAAACTTTTGAAATAGGAAAAGAGCCTTTAATCATATTCTTTACCATTTGCAATCATAAAATAGTCTAATATCTTCATTTTTTCAACATACGTAGCTATTACCCTCGAAAGCTAAAACTTTTGAAATAGGAAAAGAGCCTTTAATCACATTCTTTACCATGTGCAATCATAAAATAGTCTAATATCCTCATTTTTTCAACATACGTAGATATTACCCTCGAAAACTAAAACTTTTGAAATAGGAAAAGAGCCTTTAATCACATTCTTTGCCATGTGCAATCATAAAATTGTCTAATATCTTCATTTTTTCAACATACGTAGCTATTACCCTCGAAAACTAAAACTTTTGAAATAGGAAAAGAGCCTTTAATCACATTCTTTACCATGTGCAATCATAAAATTGTCTAATGTCTTCATTTTTTCCACAGACGAAGCTATTACCCTCGAAAACTAAAACTTTTGACATAGGAAAAGAGCCTTTAATCACATTCTTTACAATGTGCAATCATAAAATTGTCTAATATCTTCATTTTTTCAACATTCGTAGCTATTACCCTCGAAAACTAAAACTTTTGAAATAGGAAAAGAGCCTTTAATCACATTCTTTACCATGTGCAATCATAAAATTGTCTAATATCTTCATTTGTTCAACATACGTAGCTATTACCCTCGAAAACTAAAACTTTTGAAATAGGAAAAGAGCCTTTAATCACATTCTTTACCATGTGCAATCATAAAATTGTCTAATATCTTCATTTTTTTCCACAGACAAAGCTCTTACCCCCGAAAACTAAAACTTTTGAAATAGGAAAAGAGCCTTTAATCACATTCTTTACCATTTGCAATCATAAAATAGTCTAATATCTTCATTTTTTTCAACATACGTAGCTATTGCCCTCGAAAACTAAAACTTTTGAAATAGGAAAAGAGCCTTTAATCACATTCTTTATCATTAGCAATCATAAAATAGTCTAATATCTTCATTTTTTTAACATACGTAGCTATTACCCTCGAAAACCAAAACTTTTGACATAGGAAAAGAGCCTTTAATCACATTCTTTACCATTTGCAATCATAAAATAGTCTAATATCTTCATTTTTTTCAACATACGTAGCTATTGCCCTCGAAAACTAAAACTTTTGAAATAGGAAAAGAGCCTTTAATCACATTCTTTACCATTTGCAATCATAAAATAGTCTAATATCTTCATTTTTTCAACATACGTAGCTATTACCCTCGAAAACTAAAACTTTTGACATAGGAAAAGAGCCTTTAATCACATTCTTTACCATGTGCAATCATAAAATAGTCTAATATCTTCATTTTTTCCACAGACATAGCTATTACCCTCGAAAACTAAAACTTTTGAAATAGGAAAAGAGCCTTTAATCAGATTCTTTACCATTTGCAATCATAAAATAGTCTAATATCTTCATTTTTTCAACATACGTAGCTATTACCCTCGAAAACTAAAACTTTTGCCATAGAAAAAGAGCCTTTAATCACATTCTTTACCATGTGCAATCATAAAATAGTCTAATATCTTAATTTTTTCCACAGACATAGCTATTACCCTCGAAAACTAAAACTTTTGAAATAGGAATAGAGCCTTTAATCACATTTTTTACCATGTGCAATCATGAAATTGTCTAATATCTTCATTTTTTCCACAGACAACGCTATTACCCTCGAAAACTAAAACTTTTGACGTAAGAAAAGAGCCTTTAATCACATTCTTTACCATGTGCAATCATAAAATAGTCTAATATCTTCATTTTCTCCACAGACATAGCTATTACCCTCGAAAACTAAAACTTTTGAAATAGGAAAAGAGCTTTTAATCACATTCTTTACCATTTGCAATCATAAAATTGTCTAATATCTTCATTTTTTCAACATACGTAGCTATCACCCTCGTAAACTAAAACTTTTGAAATAGGAAAAGAGCCTTTAATCACATTCTTTACCATGTGCAATCATAAAATTGTCTAATATCTTCATTTTTCCACAGACAAAGCTATTACCCTCGAAAACTAAAACTTTTAAAATAGGAAAAGAGCCTTTAATCACATTCTTTACCATTTGCAATCATAAAATAGTCTAATATCTTCATTTTTTTCAACATACGTAGCTATTGCCCTCGAAAACTAAAAATTTTGAAATAGGAAAAGAGCCTTTAATCACATTCTTTACCATTTGCAATCATAAAATAGTCTAATATCTTCATTTTTTCAACATAAGTAGCTATTACCAACGAAAACTAAAACTTTTGAAATAGGAAAAGAGCCTTTAATCACATTCTTTACCATTTGCAATCATAAAATAGTCTAATATCTTAATTTTTTCAACATACGTAGCTATTACCCTCGAAAACTAAAACTGTTGAAATAGGAAAAGAGCCTTTAATCACATTCTTTACTATGTGCAATCATAAGATAGTCTAATATCTTCATTTTTTCAATATACGTAGCTATTACCCTCGAAAACTAAAACTTTTGAAATAGGAAAAGAGCCTTTAATCACATTCTTTACCATTTGCAATCATAAAACAGTCTAATATCTTCATTTTTTCAACATACGTAGCTATTACCCTCGAAAACTAAAACTTTTGAAATAGGAAAAGAGCCTTTAATCACATTCTTTACCATGTGCAATCATAAAATTGTCTAATATCTTCATTTTTTCCACAGACAAAGCTATTACCCTCGAAAAATAAAACTTTTGACATAGGAAAAGAGCCTTTAATCACATTCTTTACAATGTGCAATCATAAAATTGTCTAATATCTTCATTTTTCAACATACGTAGCTATTACCCTCAAAAACTAAAACTTTGGAAATAGGAAAAGAGCCTTTAATCACATTCTTTACCATGTGCAATCATAAAATTGTCTAATATATTCATTTGTTCAACATACGTAGCTATTACCCTAGAAAACTAAAACTTTTGAAATAGGAAAAGAGCCTTTAATCACATTCTTTACCATGTGCAATCATAAAATTGTCTAATATCTTCATTTTTTCCACAGACATAGCTCTTACCCCCGAAAACTAAAACTTTTGAAATAGGAAAAGAGCCTTTAATCACATTCTTTACCATTTGCAATCATAAAATAGTCTAATATCTTCATTTTTTTAACATACGTAGCTATTACCCTCGAAAACTAAAACTTTTGACATAGGAAAAGAGCCTTTAATCACATTCTTTACCATTTGCAATCAGAAAATAGTCTAATATCTTAATTTTTTCAACATACGTAGCTATTGCCCTCGAAAACTAAAACTTTTGAAATAGGAAAAGAGCCTTTAATCACATTCTTTACCATTTGCAATCATAAAATAGTCTAATATCTTCATTTTTCAACATACGTAGTTATTACCCTCGAAAACTAAAACTTTTGACATAGGAAAAGAGCCTTTAATCACATTCTTTACCATGTGCAATCATAAAATAGTCTAATATCTTCATTTTTTCCACAGACATAGCTATTACCCTCGAAAACTAAAACTTTTGAAATAGGAAAAGAGCCTTTAATCACATTCTTTACCATTTGCAATCATAAAATAGTCTAATATCTTCATTTTTTCAACATACGTAGCTATTACCCTCGAAAACTAAAACTTTTGACATAGGAAAAGAGCCTTTAATCACATTCTTTACAGTGTGCAATCATAAAATAGTCTAATATCTTAATTTTTCCACAGACATAGCTATTACCCTCGAAAACTAAAACTTTTGAAATAGGAATAGAGCCTTTAATCACATTTTTTACCATGTGCAATCATAAAATTGTCTAATATCTTCATTTTTCCACAGACAAAGCTATTACCCCTCGAAAACTAAACTTTTGACATAAGAAAAGAGCCTTTAATCACATTCTTTATCATGTGCAATCATAAAATAGTCTAATATCTTCATTTTTTCCACAGACATAGCTAATTACCCTCGAAAACTAAAACTTTTGAAATAGGAAAAGAGCCTTTAATCACCATTCTTTACCATTTGCAATCAGAAAATAGTCTAATATCTTCATTTTTTCAACAAACGTAGCTATTGCCCTCGAAAACTAAAACTTTTGAAATAGGAAAAGAGCCTTTAATCACATTCTTTACCATTTGCAATCATAAATAGTCTAATATCTTCATTTTTTCAACATACGTAGTTATTACCCTCGAAAACTAAAACTTTTGACTTAGGAAAAGAGCCTTTAATCACATTCTTTACCATGTGCAATCATAAAATAGTCTAATATCTTCATTTTTTCCACAGACATAGCTATACCCTCGAAAACTAAAACTTTTGAAATAGAAAAAGAGCCTTTAATCACATTCTTTACCATTTGCAATTATAAAATAGTCTAATATCTTCATTTTTTCAACATACGTAGCTATTACCCTCGAAAACTAAAACTTTTGACATAGAAAAAGAGGCCTTTAATCACATTCTTTACCATGTGCAATCATAAAATAGTCTAATATCTTAATTTTTTCC
>NW_027063921.1:0-29528 GCF_032884065.1 Artemia franciscana
ATTGCAGAACATAATCAACTTGTGAATCTTCTGGTTCTTCCAATATATTACATAAAACGAAAATGATTAATCGAATACTGATACGCAATAGCCAGATTGCAAGATCACTGATACTCAATACAAGAATGCTAGAGGCCTTTTTTCGCGTCAACCAAAGGCCTTTTTTCGCGTCAACCAGCTGGTTTAACCAATGACAGCTTTGGTTTAACCAGCTTGAATGTTTAACGCGAAAACGGAAAAAATTACATATGGTTGAGCTCAAACAAAACTGGTTCGCGAAAACACTCTTTTTACTTGTCGGTTTGGGCAAAAAATTTCAAACATAAAACATCCGTATAGTGTTAAGAGTGTCATTCTATTATAATTAAATGATTTAGCACTGGCTTAATTTCCTCCGGATTTAACATATTTCACATTAGTTTGAGGTCAGAGAGAATTGAAAAATGATCTAGCATACTCTCTGGTATATTTGAAGAGATAGGAAGGTTCTGATTTAGTGGAATCTTTGGTTAAATTGTTCAGGTAATATATTGGAAAATGTTGTATTCATTCTGTAAAAGCAAAATTATTTATAAAAAAGTCCTAAATGATAAGACTTTAGCTTTGTTGAGCTACCCTAAACAGAGGATAAAATTCTAGTTTGACTTCTTTTTGTTTTGATTTGGAATTCTACTAGCCTACCAGGCTATATATTAAATTTCCATTCAAATTCTAGTTTAGCTACTTTTTGCTATCTTTGATTGGGGTTATGTTAGGTGAATGAAACTTTCAGTGATTAATCCATAGCTAAAAACATATTCTGAGAAGCTATTGCTAAGCTTATGTGATAACCCTCTTCTGTTTTTAAATCTGGGAATTTTGCATACTGGACTGGTCTGTAACTATTAAAATTTTGGTAAAACAACATCTAACCTTAATTTTCAGCAAGCAGTTTCTGTTTCTCTGGTTTTAGCTCTGAAAATGCAATTCTTGTTATTTGAGTAGAATTTTAAGCCATATCAGTGTTTCGTATTTAAATATAGAGAAATGTATATCCTGAAAGTAACCAAATCTTGGAAACTTCATAAATTGAAATTGAGCAAAGTTATGACACTAAAAACGCTTTTTTCTTGTCATTTAAGTAGAAGATTTATTTTGCAAGGGTTTCACTTTTATAACACAAGCGTTTTTAAGGGTGTGGACCAAATATTGAGATTTCCAACTGTCATTATCACTAACCAGCAATTCTACAGGATTTAATCCTTATTTCATTAGACAATGTGAATTAAGGTAATTTAAGGCAAACATTTTTAAGAGAGAGAAAGAGTAGAGTTGGATGCTCCAAAATACTTTCCCATGATATAGTTTCATCTCTAGACCCATCCCTAAAAGTTTCATTTTCCTAACCTAAACCTTTTTCAAGATAATACAAATTTATCTAAACTAGAATTTTACCAAACAGAAGTTTAACCTAATAATTTGTAATAACATATTGTTCAGGCTAGCCTTTGCAATCCCTACAAATTTTGACTGTTCACAATAAAGCACTATTACAGGCTTAGCCTAACAAAAGAAAATAGCAAACTGCTTAATCCTAATAAAAAAAAATCCAAAGGACTTTATATTTCTTCAATACAAAATATATACTAAATTTTTGTTTTTAGTAGAATACTGGTTAAGTATAAACCAGCAAATGTTTAAGAATTTTTTGAGGGGGGACAGCTGCCTAAAATTAACAAAATATTTCTGATAAGCACAAAAATATAACAAATTAAGCTAAACTAGGAAAATAGTTTTTTTCTCACTGACAGTTACCATAACACATAATGTGTTGTAAGATTTTTGCAGTACTTGTGCATTATAGCCACCACATTCAAGTTCTATTGAGAAGTTTAGTTTGGCTAATGTTAATGATATAAAATAAAAAATGATGAATATATAAAACTTTATCAACAAAATTATGAAAACCACAACAAAGAATCCTGGAATTTGTAAATCAGCATCATATCTAAATATACTGTATCTTACATTGTGATAGATTGTTTTAACGCCCTACTGTACAGGGGTAAATATTTAAATTATGTATCATAGGCAATTATCTGAAGAGTAATCTATTAAAAGTCTCCTGAGCTAACTAGGGAAGTTTTTTCTTTCTTTTTTACTTGCTTTAGCCTGTATCCAGTTCCTGATTGCCATTTAAATTCCATATTCATAGTTAAATAACATAAGCCTTTGTATATAGACTATACCTTGTTGCTAATTTTTCTGGGCATAGAATGTTTGATTTGGTAAAGCCCTAGAGAAGGACCTGAAGAGAAAGGAACATAATAAAAAAAAAATTCATGCTTCATAATTTTTAGAATAATAGCTGGTAACACATTTTATATTCAACTTTGCTCTACTTTACCCCTCAATCCTCCCAATATAAAAATGTATTGCTGAAATTTCCTATTTTCCATTTGTTTTGTCAATCTGTCTCTCTAACTTCATCCCATGTAGCTGTAAATTAAACAAATGTGACAAACAATAACTAGAAAAACAGGTGACAGGAGGTTAAATGCATTGAAAATATGAAATTTGAGCCATATTTCTGCACATTGGGAGGGGGATTGAGATAAAGCATAGCCTAACTTAATGATTCTCTCTTGCTATGTAGGGTAATTGGAAGGTCACTTGTATATCATGCTGTCCTTTTCAGTTTTAGTTGGATAGAAAAAATCCAAAGAAAGTCCCCTTTGAAAAGATAGGAGCCACAAAGTGAGATTGTATTTGTCAAAGCTTGGAGGTTTGTCCCTTCTGTCTGTTTAAACAAAACAGAATCTTAATTGAAGCTTTGTTCATTTCTATCTTAAGGGTGCACAACAATTATGATATAAGGTACTTTTCTTTATTCAATTGTCTTCTTTGTTGTCTAAAAGACTTTTTTTAATCTAGATTTTCATAAATTGCTCATTTTTACCACAAGTTCATTTGACCTACTTTGAAATCCCTGGTCTTAAAATTACACTTGACTTTGTTAAAGCTAGGAGACATAGACCTTGTGTTTGTTTAAAGAAAGTGAATAAACATTAGTAATTTGTATTGCACTAAAGCCCTAGGGCCATCACAATTCCAAACAAAAAAGAAACTTCACTTTAGAATATTCAACATTGTCTAACATAACAGAAACAAAGAAGAAAAATTATAAAATTTTACTTCTGCACTCTACTGTCAACATGAGAAATTGTCCAAAATTTTAAAATCTTGCAAAACATTCATCCCTCATCACATTCACCAGCCATCTCTCATCAAACCTACACTTCATTTCTCATCTCACTCAATCCTACAAATGCATCAAATGACCCACTCTCTCATTAGTGCTTCCATAGATATGGTCAAAGTAAGAGCCATCTTGCTTACATTTTATTATATCTAGAAGTTTTCTGTAGCTAAGTCAGTACTTAAATATTTCATACACCTTTGCAAACAACCTTAAGATGGTAAAATAGGTTGGATTATCCAAATTTTTAGTTACCACAATATATTTCAATCATTATTGTAATATAAAGGGCAGCCAATAGTAAAGGACCTGAATAAATATTTTAAGGTAATTAAAAAGGTTTATTACTCAAAAACTTGATAAAACTAAAAGGGACTTCTTAATGATTGATTACTTTAAAATATCTACATTATACACAACAATAAACCTTTGCTATAAAGGAAAAGTCAGTAAGGCCCAAAATCTATTCGATACTAATTGTGGTTTGAGACAGTTTGCTGAATGTCTAAATGATTTTAGATAGTAATGAAGATAAAATGTGGGCAAACTCAACACCAATATGCAAGTAAGTAAATATGGCAGCACTGACACATCAAGGTCTAAACTGGCAGTGCTAATTTCCACTTTGTGACCCTTTGGCCAAGAATTGCAATTAAGGGCTGGGGGCCAGAAATCTTGTGCTTTTGTACACCCTCCCTGCTTACCTTTTGTATATTTCTCCATTTGCCTATTTAGAGCTGGTTTAGATCTGTCTAACATCACTGACCCCCATTTAAATAAAATAAACAGACAATACTTGGAATCAAACCTGTACCCCATGGACAAATGATTTCTTACTAAGAGTGCTTTCCACTTAGCCAAGAATATTATTACGACCAGAGTAGAACAACTATTAAAAAAAAAAATATTGAAAAAAAAAAACAAGATGGATTTGCAGCCATTTTCACTAATCTTCAATACACATTGTATTTTACTTAGACAAGTTATTGTAAGGCAGGTGTCAACAAAGCTCCAGCAGGGATTGCTTTACTTAAGATGCAAACTAGCATCGTGAATACTTAGCTGGTAAAAACCAAATACACTAGCAATGCCAGGAATTAAACCTGTACCCCTTGGACAAAGGATTCCCAAACCAGAGTGCCAACAACTTAGCAAGGAACACAAATGTGACCAGAGAACTATTATTTAAAAAAAGAAATATTGAAAAAAACTCAATTCATGGTTGTTGCCATTTTCTCTACTGTCCCATAAACAATATATTTTATTCAGACAAATTAATTTTAAGACAGGTATCAACAAAACTCCATCAGGGATTGTATTTACTTAAGATACAACAAGCAATGTGATTGCATAGCTTTGTGATATTCTAGTCTTAAATAATGATAAAAAAGCAAATTTACATTTGCTATTTGTTTTCCAAACCATTTTAAGCAAAACCATTTGCAACAGCAATACGTCCATGGTTAGATTAGTGTCTATCCAAAATGCTTTACAACAGAAGGGACACATTTCTTGCAAAGCAAATACTCAGCTTTAATGCTATTCTGTGTCATCTCTAAAAAATTAAACTGTATCAGGTGTATTTTGATATAAGATACTTCTAAGACTCTTAGCAAGGGGGCAGGCATTTCTTCACAATTTATACAATGTGTAAAAGAGCACCAGGGGGTGAGAATGAAAAAAAACTTTCAGGGATGGGTCTAAAGGCTAAAGTATGTTCTGGGAAGGTCTGCTTACATGGAGTACAAAGAAACTGTTTCACAGCTTTCCTCAATCCACTTTATAAGGTTTTAAAGATATGCAAAGACATTTCCTAAATTTTGAAAAAAAAATATTGATATGGCTTAAAATGCTACTTAAATAAAAGGAATTGCATTTTAAGAGCTAAAGCCAGAGTAAAAGAAACTGATAATTAAAAATTAAGGTAAATCTTGTTTTGTCAAAATTTCAATAGTATAGGTATAGACCTTTTGAGTAAGCAATTATCTAAGACTTAGAAATCAGAAAAGGGTTGACATAGAAGCCTGGCAGCACCTTCCCAGAGTGTTTTTGACCCTGGATTAATTACTGGGTTTCATTCTTGTAACCTATTCCCTTTCCAAGATAATGAAAATTAGCTAAACTAGAATTTTACGTATTTTTTGCTTTGGATTCATTATTGGAAGTTCTATTTTCCTGACTTAACCCATTTCTAAGATAGCAAACAGTAGCCAAACTAGAGTTTGACCTGAAAATTTATCCATGGCCCTATAGGGTAAGGCTGAAATGTAAAAAGTTCTGACAAAGATGCAACATATCTTGAAGCATCTAGTAAGAATAGTAATTGGATTAACAATGCTTTATAACCACTAGGGTCTTGCTTCATCAAGGTTTTATCTCTGAAGCCAAATTACCAAGCTAAGGTCAAGCCTAGGGCATCAAAAGGATGAAACAAAGATTTCCAAGTATCTACATAAGTTTTCAAAAGCATATTCAAACTCTTGACTTCCTGTCTTAAGGCCTATGTGAATCAAATTGCAGGATATAACCCAACATTTATCCAAATAGCCCTAATACGAAAAAAAAAAAATTAAACCTTACTTTTGCGAGGCTAGAATTCTATTTGTCAGCTTATAATTCTTATTTTATATAGACTTATTTATAGCCTACGAATTCTTCTTTTCGAAATCTACGCCTGAAAAGGTCAACCAACAATTATGAATGGTAGAACCCTACGGTTAAAAACAATGACAGTTCTGGTTAAATTAGAGTTCAACCAGTCAATTGTTTCACGCAAAATCACTTTTCATGACAACCTGGTTTGTCACTGTTTCACGCAAAAACAGCGGTTGAGCTCAACCACACCGAGTGGTTGAGCTCAAACAGTCTCTTTGGTTGACGCGAAAAAAGGCCTCAAAGAGACTGTTTGAGCTCAACCACTCGGTGTGGTTGAGCTCAACCGCTGTTTTTGCGTGAAACAGTGACAAACCAGGTTGTCATGAAAAGTGATTTTGCGTAAAACAATTGTCTGGTTGAACTCTAATTTAACCAGAACTGTCATTGTTTTTAACCGTAGGGTTCTACCATTCATAATTGTTGGTTGATCTTTTCAGGCGTAGATTTCGAAAAGAAGAATTCGTAGGCTATAAATAAGTCTATATAAAATAAGAATTATAAGCTGACAAATAGAATTCTAGCCACGCAAAAGTAAGGTTTAATTTTGTTTTTTTTTTCGTATTAGGGCTATTTGGATAAATGTTGGGTTATATCCTGCAATTTGATTCACATAGGCCTTAGTACAGGAAGTCAAGAGTTTGAATATGCTTTTGAAAACTTATGTAGATACTTGGAAATCTTTGTTTCATCCTTTTGATGCCCTAGACTTGACCTTAGCTTGGTAATTTGGCTTCAGAGATAAAACCTTGATGAAGCAAGACCCTAGTGGTTATAAAGCATTGTTAATCCAATTACTATTCTTACTAGATGCTTCAAGATGTGTTGCATCTTTGTCAGAACTCTTTACATTTCAGCCTTACTCTATAGGGCCATGGATAAATTTTCAGGTCAAACTCTAGTTTGGCTACTGTTTGCTATCTTAGAAATGGGTTAAGTCAGGAAAATAGAACTTCCAGTAATGAATCCAAAGCAAAAAATATGTAAAATTCTAGTTTAGCTAATTTTCATTATCTTGGAAAGGGAATAGGTTACAAGAATGAAACTCAGTAATTAATCCAGGGTCAAAAACACTCTGGGAAGGTACTGCCAGGCTTCTATGTCAACCCTTTTCTGATTTCTAAGTCTTAGATAATTGCTTACTCAAAAGGTCTATAGGCTACCTATACTATTGAAATTTTGACAAAACAAGATTTACCTTAATTTTTAATTATCAGTTTCTTTTTCTCTGGCTTTAGCTCTTAAAATGCAATTCCTTTTATTTGAGTAGCATTTTAAGCCATATCAATATTTTTTTTTTCAAAATTTAGGAAATGTCTTTGCATATCTTTAAAACCTTATAAAGTGGATTGAGGAAAGCTGTGAAACAGTTTCTTTGTACTCCATGTAAGCAGACCTTCCCAGAACATACTTTAGCCTTTAGACCCATCCCTGAAAGTTTTTTTTTTCAATCTCACCCCCTGATGCTCTTTTACACATTGTATAAATTGTGAAGAAATGCCTCCCCCCTTGCTAAAAGTCTTAGAAGTATCTTATATCAAAATACACCTGATACAGTTTAATTTTTTAGAGATGACACAGAATAGCATTAAAGCTGAGTATTTGCTTTGCAAGAAATGTGTCCCTTCTGTTGTAAAGCATTTTGGATAGACACTAATCTAACCATGGACATATTGCTGTTGCAAATGGTTTTGCTTAAAATGGTTTGGAAAACAAATAGCAAATGTAAATTTGCTTTTTTATCATTATTTAAGACTAGAATATCACAAAGCTATGCAATCACATTGCTTGTTGTATCTTAAGTAAATACAATCCCTGATGGAGTTTTGTTGATACCTGTCTTAAAATTAATTTGTCTAAATAAAATATATTGTTTATGGGACAGTAGAGAAAAGCAACAACCATGAATTGAGTTTTTTTCAATATTTCTTTTTTCAAATAATAGTTCTCTGGTCACATTTGTGTTCCTTGCTAAGTTGTTGGCACTCTGGTTTGGGAATCCTTTGTCCAAGGGGTACAGGTTTAATTCCTGGCATTGCTAGTGTATTGGGTTTTTACCAGCTAAGTATTCACCATGCTAGTTTGCATCTTAAGTAAAGCAATCCCTGCTGGAGCTTTGTTGACACCTGCCTTACAATAACTTGTCTAAGTAAAATACAATGTGTATTGAAGGTTAGTGAAAATGGCTGTAAATCCATCTTGTTTTTTTTTCAATATTTTTTTTTTAATAGTTGTTCTACTCTGGTTGTTATAATGTTCTTGGCTAAGTGGAAAGCACTCTTAGTAAGAAATCCTTTTGTAACATATAGACCAGCCCCCTCCCCTCTATAAAATTCAGGACCAAATCCCTCATTCACATCCCCTTAGAAATCCTCAAATATAGGACCAAATCTCTCATCCATACTCTCCTAGGAACTCTTAAATTCAGGACTAAATTTCTCAGTCACACCCCTTTAGTAAATTTCAATTTGAAATATGTTTGAATAAAATCATTTAGAATTTAACAGTTACTAAATTTAACAAGTCTGCATAATCCTACGCAGTTAAGCTACGTGCATTTAGATAAGTGAAAGGTTACTTAACAAGTCAAGTAACCAGTTATTCTGACCTATGGGTTTTTCTCAAAATTAAAAGAGAAATCCTTGCCAGCTTTTGGATGCAAGACTAGTCACATGATTAAATATTACCAATAGTAGTGGAGGTCAACTTCCACAGGTCACTAAGCCTGCCTGGCGGGTGTTTGTTCATAGAAATCGCGCGTTGGATATATGAGCCCAATGCAAGGGCGAATAGTTAGTTTTATGGAAGGATTCGAATGCATTAGATCAATTTCTCATGTTCACCTTTTAGTGCAATAAGACATTGAAGCTATTTTGTCAATAGTTGTATATTGTAAGTAAATAAACCTTATTGTATTTAATCATCTTCTGTCTATGTATTAGGGCATCAGGTACAGTTCCTCTAGCTTTCAGGCACGGTCCCAAGGGAATCTATATTTGTTTCAAGAGACCTCGAACAACACCGAGATGGTTCTGTCTCCCAGGTTACCGGGGATTCTATACGAAGCCTTTTTATTTTATTAATAATTTAGCTCCCATATCCACATCAAACTATTAAGACTTAGAAAAGTCGCAAGCAACTCAAACCCCCTTTAAGATAAAAGAACAACATAAACAAATTATTTAACTAAACCACCCCGTAACATATGGCGCGGTCGGGTAAAGAAAGCAGAAAAAGGAACCGAAAGTACCTACGCAATTAATGCCCACTAACATAGACAAGTATGATTACTTACATTTTATTTTTTTTTATTTTTAAGTGCAGTGCAATTTTACCTAGCTTTTTGAATTTTTAGGTGCAGTGCGATTTTATTTCTATTTTTGCATTTTTTCTTATATATAGGTATACCCCATTCAAAAATATCAAAATCTTTAAGAAACTAAAATAAAACAGTAATAAAATTAAAAAAAAAAAAAATTTGAGATTATTTTAAACCGCATATTTAAAAAAAAAAATAAAAAAAAAAATACAATAAATATGGAACAAGAACAAGATGAAATATTAAAAGCGCAACAAATTATTGCAACTTCGGTAGAAATTGCAAAATCATTACCAGAATATGAAGGAGATACGGACGTTGATCAATTCAACATCCATTTAGGGCAATTTGTGGAAATGACAAGAATTGACCTAAAAGTATTAAAAAATATGTTACTTTTAAGACTGAAAGGACAGGCGCTAACATTTCTAAAACAAATCGAAAACTCGATAGGTACAGAAGCAACCTCAACCATTAACTCAATAGAATTATTGCAACAGGCCTTCCAAAAAAGATTCATTGACACAAGTTCATTGAATAAACTAAAACATGGCCTAGTTACTTTCGAACAGACCCAAAACGTTCGTGAGTACTTGCATAAGGTTAGAATCGCAACAGAAGCGCGATACGGTCCAGGAGAAGGGGAATTATATGAAAAAATCATACTAAATGCATTTAAACAGGGACTAAACCCAAAGTTATACCGCCTTTTGATAGCTAAAAATATTGATAACCTAGAACTAGCAGTTCAGGAAATAGAAAGAGCCGTAGAAATTGATTCGATTGTCCTGCAGCATCAAAAAATGTCAATAAATGCTGTAGAAAGCAAAGCCCCTGTAAGATCAAGGGATTCCTCTCCGCGATTTTTCTCCCGAGAATCATCGCCCAAACCTGTTCGAAATCAAATTCGAACCACCACACCACCAAGACAAGTACGTTTTGCCCCCAATAATCAATTAAGGGCACAAACTAACAATGAACCATTAAGGTGCTACACATGTAACCGATTAGGACACATCGCAAGAAATTGTTTTGCAAACAATAATAATCGACCAAACATTAGGGGAACGGGTAACCGTTTGTCCAGGGGGACAAACTATAGTGGGTACGTCCCAAGAGGTGATCGAGGAAACACCTTTGTAACAGGAGGTAATTATCCCACCCAAAGTCGAAATTTTCAACGCAATGCATATCAATATCGAGGAGGGTATCGTGGAAGAACAAATCAACCCAGTAATAGTTGGAACAGAAATACAAGAGAAAATTACATCAGCCGACGGCAGCCATATAATAGCTCCATCTCAAGTAATAACCAAGGAACCCAAAACAGAACAAATGAAAATTCTACATCTAACATCTGGGAATCCCAGGGAAACGATATAAGCCCCCAAAATTCGTAGGACCAAAATTTGGTGGCAAGATAATTTATAGGTCCCCCCCAGTAATAATACCATTTTTAAGTGCAAATAATAATAAGATGTTACCAGTATTTGAAAATTTCAACGCAGGGAATATTTATTTCTCAGCCCTTATAGATTCAGGAGCAACAGTAAATGTGATAAATTCATCAGTATTTAATAAATTACCCAACTATATTAAACGACGAATGAGCAATATCTGTCCCAATTTATCAAGTGTAACCGGACACGACCTGGATGTGAAAGGCACTGTGTATCTAGCCTTGCGCAAGGATAACAGAAATTTTTATACTCGATTTATAGTTTGTAAAAATTTTCCATACGAAGCGATAATAGGCGCAAATTTTTTAAAATCAAATAAAATATTATTAGATGTAGCAAATTCAAAGTTTATCTACCCGACGGATACCATATCGATGATAAATAACATACAAGCAAACAAAGTAAGGGAAAATATAGGTAACATGAAAAAGTATAGAAACAAACAAATTCAAGAAATTTGTTATTTATGGAAAAAACTTGAAAAAATAAAAATTCCAGAAAAAAACCCAGCGGAGAATCTTCTAAATTCAATAAAAGAAGAAAATAACGAAAAATATTATGGATTTGTAGTGCGTAAAACAAAAATTCCCCCTAAATCCATGCAGAGGGTCCAAATATCACAAATGTTAGAACCAGTTAACGATAAAAATGAAATTTGGGTAGCATCACCGTCGGAAAATCTCCCGAAATATGTAGTTTGTGAGGAACAAATTATAAATTACGAAAAGGGAGAAGGTTACATTTGGGTAACGAACACCCACGAAAACGACCTAATTACCCTAAGTAAAGGTACATGTTTAGTAGAGATACAGGTAGTATCGGAATCCGACATTAATAATTGGAAAAAATTGGAAAAAAACTACGTGAATAATATTAATGTTTACGTTGACAGAGAATATCCACTGACGCGATCTCAATTCCTTGAGAAATTCGAACTAAGTCACATAACCGACGTGTCATTAAAACAAAAATTATGCGACTTATTATGGAAATATAAAGATGTCTTTTCGACATCTGAAGATGACATAGGACTTATCCCATTTTATGAACACGCAATACAAACCACAGGGCCGCCAGTTGCAAAACAACCATACAGAATTCCTTATAAACATAAGGAATGGCTAATAAACAAAATACATGAACTCGAAAAAAATCAAATCATAAGGCCAAGCATAAGCCCATACTCTGCCCCCGTTATTTTAGTCCCGAAAAAGAATAATGATCTTAGACTAGTGGTAGATTATAGAGCTTTAAATAAACAAGTAGTAAGTGACAAATTTCCCCTACCTAGAATAGACGAAATTCTAGACTCAATATCAAATAAAAATAAAATATTTACTTCCCTAGATTTGACACAAGGATATCATCAAGTAAAAATAGCTGAGGGCGATGTTTTTAAAACAGCTTTTTCAACAACAGAATGTGGTTCTTATGAATACTTAAGAGTACCATTTGGACTAAAAACTAGTTCGAGTGCATTGTGTAGACCCCTCCTTCATTTACTAAGAGGCCTAAATAACATAATTCATTTTGTTGATGACGTCATAGCTATGGACAAAGACGCGGAGGACCATTTAGAGACACTAGCAAAAGTGTTTGGGAAATTTAGAGAAGGCAATTTAAAATGTAGACCAGAAAAAGTAAATCTTTTTCAAACAAAACTAAAATTTTTAGGAGTAGTTGTAACGCAAGGACAAATTTCCCCAGTCCCTGAAAAAATAAAATCCGTTAAAAATATAAAGCCCCCCCAAACAATTAAACAATTACGAGGAATCTTAGGATTAATGAGCTATTTCCGAAAATTTATAAGAGATTACGCACAAGTTGCAAAACCTTTAACGGACCTCACGAGAGGCAACCCACAAAAAATTGTGTGGTCTAATACAGCTCAGAATGCATTAGGTCATTTAAAAAAGGCTCTAACCTCAGAACCTATTTTATCGCTACCTGACTTCCAAACAGGACAATTCGTTGTTACAACAGATGCCTCAAACAAGGGAATTGGGGCGATCCTCTCCCAAATAATAAATGGGGAAGAAAGAGTGATAGCGTACGCTTCTCGCACCTTAACTTCTGGAGAAAGTAATTATTCTGCTACACAGCTTGAATTATTATCAATTATACACCATTTGGACAAGTTCAGACATTATTTGGTAGGCAGAAAATTTAAACTGCGTTCAGACCACAAAAGCTTGCAATATCTGCAAACTTTCAAAAAGCCAACGGGAATACTCGCGAGATGGATTTTGAAAATCCAAGACTTAGATTATGAATTTGAACATCTTAAGGGAAAACAAAATGCCCCATGTGATTATCTAAGTAGATTTCCAGATAATACCCCAGTAGAAAATGAAAATGAAGAAGTCAACACAATAAAAGCAAAGTATGTTCCAAGAAAGAAAGGTTTAAAAATGAAATCGGCTGAGAATAATTCGGTTGAGAAGGAACAGAAAGACAGCCCACTTTCCTTGAATTCTATAAAAATATATCAAAAGAAAGATAATACTTGTGCTGCTCTAATAGAATATTTCTTATATGATAAAGAGTTACCTGATGAAATGAAATCTTTTAAAAAAGAAATTGATAACTATTATTATGATTTCGACGAAAAAATACTATGTAGGATAATAACCGATACTGATAAAAGAAATCAAACTTCCGTTATACCAGTTTTACCCCAAATTCTGGAAAAACCCGCTTTTGAATTTTTTCATTCTGAAGTAGGTGGTCATTTGGGAATAGATAAGACATTCCATAGATTAAAACAATACTTTTTCGTTACTTCAGCCTTAACAAAGTTAAAGAATTATGTTAATAATTGTGAAACCTGTAATTTAAGAAAAAATCCCCAAGTCTACCCGAATCCAACGATAGGAAAAACGCCTACGGCCCGGTTTCCATTTGACATAGTTTCTTTTGATTTATATGGTACAAGTGGAGGATTACCCACTTCTAATGAAGGACATACCTGTGTACTGTCAGTAATTGATCATTTTTCTGGTTTCACTTTTGCTAAACCATTAAAAAATCAAAGCGCCTATACAACGTCGAAAGCTCTCGCTAAAATATTCCTTAATTTCGGTATCCCTAATACAGTATTAAGCGATAACGGCCCTAATTTTGTATCGAAAGTAACCAAGGATTTAATGTCTTTCCTTCAAATAAATAAATTGGTATCGACCCCCTATCATCCACAGGCCAATGGGAAAATCGAGAACAGACACAAACTATTTTCTAATATTTTAAGTATTTATACGAAAGAAAATCGCAGGGATTGGCATGATACCTTGCCTTATTTAACAAATGTTATAAATACAGCTTACTCCCAGGTCATTCGCGATAACCCATTTTATATATTATTCGGACGAGACTTTAGAATCCCTTATAATGAAATTATAGAGTCACGACAATTTTATAATGATTCTCAAGATTATAAACAAGAATTTATCAATAGAATGAGGAAAACTTATAAACTTGTAAAACAAGAAATAGAAAGATCAAAAAGAAAGCAAGAAGCAAAAAATATTCCTAACGTCAAGGGTAAACTCGATTTCCAAGTAGGAGATTGCGTTTACGTAAAAAACGAAAACAAATCGGACGGCAAGAAACTTTCGGACCGGTACCTAGGACCGTTAAGAATAATTAAGAGGTATGATAATAATGTTACATATAAACTATTAAAACCAAAAACAGGAAAAATTTATAAAACCCATGTTAGTCGTATAAAAAGGGCAAAATTCACAGAAACATGGACCCCTCAACCTTCAACATCAAATACCTCGGAGGACGAAAATCAACCACCTCGCTCTAGATTAAGTGAGCTTAAACCTTTTAATTTCAAACAAGGATATTTTGAAAACAGTAGTGACGAAGAAAAATTTAATGAATTTCTAACCATGACAAATATGGTTACCCCCCCAAAAAGTACCCCCGTTACGCGGAGACGGAGGAATAGCGATTCTTCCTCCAGTGAAGAATCAGAAGAATTGGACTATACAATTTCTCCACAAACGCAATTTTTCCCGGATCGAATTTCGACACCTTTTCCACCAAAACGTTTCCCCGATGATTTGGTAAACCCTGTCACACCAATAGACAGACCCTTTTCATTACAAGATGAATTAAATAAGGCTATACAGACCCCTGGTGACATAGAGTCAGAAAATGTCTACCAACCGCAACAAACATTGCGGGAGGCCATGGATCTTATTAATTACCCAATTAAAACTAGACAAAGTACACTTGATACTTGTCCAGCTACAGATGAACAACAATATCACGATATAACCGTCTCAAAGGCAAAACCAAAGGACTGGGTATCTTGGAAGGAAACCTTAATACAAACACTTCCTCACCCCCCGGAAGACATGGCTTTCAAGCAGTGGAGGCACCCCAGTAAGACATTTGAATCCTCCCAAAGCTCCCAAGAATCGTTCAATTCTCCCGAGTCCAAAGATCAACAGGACGAGTCAATCAATAAACCCTCCACTTCACGAGGTGAAGAAATTTACGAAGGTCGAGCTGGATCTACACCTAAATCTCAAACTTCTACTTCAAGAGAACCAGATACTAAATCTACAACTAGTTCCTCAGATACTGAGAGTGAATCAGGCACAAATGAGCCCAAAGATGTGGAAGGAACAAGACCACAGAGTGCAACTGCCCAGGCTAAAAAGGCACAAATTAAAGGTCAAAAATTTCTTAAAAAACAATATAAAAAGTTTGACTTGATATCGCTAGCGAAGCCAAAGAAAAAAACCGAGTCTACCGAAGAGAAGATAACAACAAGGTCAGGCCGAGTTGTCAAAAAACCAGATAAATTAGATTATTAATAAAAGAAAAATAAAAATTTACCAGTCCTAAATAAAAAAAAAAAAAAAATAATAATAAAATAATCATTTTTTTGCTAATTGTCAATTAATTACGCTAAGAAACCATCCCGTAATAAAACACCCTTAAAAGAAAGTACCTTTCAGGAAGGCTGAAAGACTCCAAGTGAAAAATTGGCCTATCTTCAAAGAGTGCTCATTATTCTAAGTGAGTTCAAAATCACATTTTTGCTAAGATTAACCGCATGAGTGCAACTGCTTCATTAACATTTTTCTTAAAATAATTCCTTTAAGTTAAGGATTATCTTAAGGGTTAAAATTAAAACTGCCCCATCGACTAAACGTTTCGCCAGATAAGTAGGCGAGACACTTCCTGATTCTTAAAAAACTTTAATTTCTCTAATAATATAACCCGTAGCTTTGGTAAACTATATTACCACAAGTATAACTCAGCTGTAACATAACGTTGATTAGAAAGCTTATTAATATTGCTAAACCTTACGCATAGACGACGATTTAGGTTTCGAAACTAGAATTACATTCGAAATTACAAGAAAGTCTACTATACACACAACCTGAGATTAAACGACAACGGACGCCCTTGCGGGTTGTGGTGGAAAAGCTTAGCGTGTTTCAGCTTGCTTTTCCGCATACAACTTGAGAGGACCCCTTGAAAGCTACTTCTTCAGTGTTACAGCCAGTGATAAAGTGAACAAGTGGAAATTATAATCCAAATTCCCCAAGAACCAATAGTCGGTGGTTGGTGCGGATACTGCGTACGAGCCTTGTCCGGGTTCGTACGCTGTATCGGTACGAATTACCGATTGCCGTTCCTTCGTTGCTTTAACCAGGGCTGTACCAACCAATGCTTCCCATTATATAGAATATTCGCCCGTTTTTGAACGAATTTGAGTAAAAATCCATGTACATTGTATTTCTCCACTTTTTACTTGACGTTTCTAATTTGTAACTTGCAAAATTTCTCGCTTCCGATTTCCCCAAGTTATTGAATCCCTCTTAAATTATTAACTACCCCATTTACCACCAAAATATGTCCAAAGCCACTATAGATACAGAATTTATTTCAATTATCCATGCTAAGGAAAACATTATATATGCGGCCGCGATTTTAGTGCAGGATAAGAATGGTAAAGAGGTGTATGCTGAAACATGGTACCTCAATTACGATTTAACAAAATTTGAACCTCATACATATAGATTTGGCTTAAAATTAGCGAATACTCCTAAATATCAACCCGCGAGAGGAGAAGTAAAAATAAAATATTCAAATAAAAATAAGAAAGGAAAAAACTTGACAAGCCTTCAACTATTAATAAGAAAACTACAACAAAAATTTAATATAAGCTATTGGTTTTGCAAGGGCCCAAATCAAACTGATCTACTTTTAATTGATAAATGTAGACCACCGAAAATTTGTTATAAGATTGAGGAAAATGAAAATTGTATTAAGTACGAGGGAGTTCACCACCCCTTAGATGAAATCCGACATTACGCCAAATTTATGTATGATCCAATGTCCCAAAATTACGCAGTAAGGGGAAATAACATTTTCTTAAAGAGAAAAAAATCGGTAGAAGCAAAAAAAGACGCATATAAAGGTAAATTAAAATCAAAAAAATTCAAACAATAAACAAAATCTACAATTTTTTTTTAGACGAATCACCAAAAGGACTCAAGGCGGAAAAAGGTAATTACTCATTAGATAATTAGCCTGCTTATACGTGTGACTAATACTAACCAGGAAAATGCCGAGACAAAGAACCTTAAGTAATACCGACAACCTAGAACCCGACCAAGACCTGATGTTTGCGAGACCAGAATTTTGGATTTCAAATAAAACCCTAAGTTTACCAAACCTCTCAGTAATAGACTATGAACTACGGGAAATAATCTTCGAATCCGCAATAACTAATGCAGTAAGGAACTTGGAATATAATACCTTATATTCATTATTGCAAGTTCCCGTTATTTTTAACGAGGATCTCCTAATACACGGAATAATCATCCTATTATACGGATCATTTTCACTGGAAATATTGAGCAAAGATTACGATTATAGGCACAAGAATGCTGCATACACCTTCGCAGCCCTACTCCGAGCGATGCCCCCCGTTGCGTATCCTTTAATAGCATCTTTAATACGCGAAAATTTTTGGCATATAGAACAAGAATCAGGTTTCAAAATAATATGGCCCTTAAAGTTTCTGGACTTACTACTAAATGTGAATTACAAAATTGTGGAAGATGAAAATATATTGTTGGGAATATATGAGCACTATTTGAGATACAGTACTAATTTTGACCCAATAATTGTAAAAAATTCATCCCATTATATTTATGATGAACAGTATATGGAGTTAATAAGTGTAACGAGAAAATTCTATAAGAATGATGAAAATTTTGGATCAAAAATTTTGCCAGATAAAGACATCATTGTGTATGAGAAATTCCTAGACACAGCTAGTCCACTATGCTTTCGTAAGGAATTGACTTATAAAATAATTCACACGACCTCAGATGAACTCAGTCTAAAAGATCTATGCAGGAAGAAAATACGGCAAATATTAAGAAAAACGGACATTAATTATTCCATGCAAAGCCTCTATATTCCCACTTTCCTAAAGAAATACATAATGTACATGGAAAACGGCCCTGGAATCAACGAAAAGGACTTCCAGTTAACATTTAAAACCCCCTACCTTTTAAAGTCACAGTGCAATTTACTGGCCAACAGTGGGCCAATTTTAAGAATAACAGAAAATTATGAACTAGACGGTCCCTTTTTACCCTTTACCACCCTTATTTTTTCCTCCCCCCTTATGTAACTTTTCTAATTTGTAGACAAGGAAGAACCGTGTAAAATAAATGAAAAATTTGGTTGGCAGAGAATAGAAACCAATACCTTAATAAACACGTCATACGCGATTCTAGAAGAAACCAGTACCAAGGTAACCGCCAATTAACTTACTAACCTGCTTATAACTAACAAAAATTGAAAAAAAAATATCATGCCATTAAAAAGAACCTTAAGTTATCCCAACCTTACTAGGTTGAGGAATGGGGACAGTTTTGATATAAAAACTAGAACCATAAAAACTCCCCCCAGATACCTCAAAAACCGAACAGCTTGGTTTCCATGTAAAACACAAAGTTTGCCAAATTTGTCAAAAATTGAACACAAATTATTAGACCAAGATTTCGAAAATGCCGTTAAAAAAGCAACAAGAGAATTACAATACCGAACTCTCTATCTACTTCTCGAAATTCCTGTAAGCATCACTAATAAGTTGATAACAAGAATTTTGATCATCTTGTTATTTTGTTCATTTACACGCAAGATGAGAAAAGAAAACTTCCAGTACAAACAGCAACTTGCGTCTCGGACTTTTACGATCTTACTTAACAAAATCCCCCTCAAAAAATACCCTCTAGTTGCAACATTGATCAGCGAAAATTTTTGGAGAATCTATAATGACGGAGGCTATACAATCATATGGCCTCTCAGATTTTTGTCAATATTGATAAAAAGAAATACAAATGTCTTGTTGGAAAAACCAAGCATACTAAACAAAATTTATAAAGACTACAAGAACCATTATTCAGCTAGTAATTTGATAAGAAACGGCCGAAAATTCCATATTTATGAACCAGATTACAATGAACTGAAACAAATAATCTTTACCTGTAGTGAATACGATGACAACTTTGCGTCAAAAATAGCGCCTCAAACAGATATAATCGTATTTGAAAAATTAATGAACTGTAAGGACCCCCTATTTTTCCATAAAATATTAATTTTCAAAGTAATCCATAACGTGTCAGGACTCTTAACCTTAAAAGAACAGTGCAGAAGGCACGTCCGACTTCTTATGCGGAAAAGAAATATAAATTATACCCTGTGGAGCCTTCAAATACCTAAAAATTTGCAAAAATATCTTATGTTCGCGGAAGACAATTCAGAAAATAAAGGTCAAATATCTGGATTAACCTTTTGGTCAGCTCCTATTCCTAGATCAAAAGATTTTTTAACATATATAGGCGGACCAATTTTCAACGTGCAAAATAATTTCGACATCAATTGTGGAACAAAACTATCTACTTTACAAAAATTTTAAACCTCTGAGTAAAAACAGCTAATCCCACGAAATTATCCATGAAAACATGCCTAACTCCACCCAATAATTATTAATATAACCCAATTTAATTTTTTTTAGAAAGTGGACTTGTCTAAAGATTTGAAGCAATGGAATCTCGGCCGAATTACTTCCTCGCAATCCAAGTTAAAAACCCTAAGATAAGGATGAATGCTTCATTAATGCAAAAACACGTAATTGAAACAAACCCTATGTTAACAAAAGCCTTAATCACACAAAACTCTTTCCATCTAACGTTAAAAGTATTGTATCTGAAAAATAATACTGAAATTGAACATGTAAAAAGTGCTTTTGTCAAGACCATAGAAAAATATAGACAAAATTTCACAAATGAAAAACTTTATCTTGATTTTCAAGGCATCGGGGATTTCTTTGAGCAAATTATATATGCAAAATTAGAGAACGAAGAGGTAGTTAAAACGCGCCTAAATCCAATCATAGAAGAAATCTCGAAAGAAATTACCAAAAGCGGAGTACAAATTGTAAATCAAGAAAACTGGAAGCCACATTTAACGTTAGTTGACCTAAGAAAAGTAAAAAAGCTAAGAAAAGAGGCACGAAAACTTCACCCCTCCTTAACTTCCAATTTTAAAAACATGAAATTTGGAAGAGAACTTGTAAACGGGTTACAATTACTATCAATTTTCGGGCCCAAAAGCCAAGAAAACTATTACGAGATAATAGCAGAAGTAGCGTTTGAACAAAACACCCCTAAATGCAACTAAAAGTAAAAAAAAAAAATAAAATAAAATCAAATAAAAGTAAAAACGTTTCAGGAACAGAAAGGAGAACGAAACAGGAAATATATGGCGGTAAGGTAATGATTCTTCAAAATAAATTACGCTTACCAAAACTAACATTACAAAAAAATATATATAACCTCCGTATAACTATCTTAATTCATATACTTATAGTAAGATAAATATGTTTAGAAATTACCAAAATCGCCGGACCTGTGAACTTTACAAACTATTATAAATAAGTGTAATAGCATATAACACACGAAAAATCTAAACTTAACACTTAGCCTACTAACCTTTAGCCTACTACATAAAAAAAAAAAAAAAAAAAAAAAAAAAAAAAATTTTCTCTTCGCATAATATTAACAAAAAATGTCCAAAAAACATTTAACAAAATTCAATCTCTTACCTTATGCGATCTACATGGATTCATGAGACGGTCCGAACTTTGAAAAATACTTCAAACATCAAGCTTTGAAAATACAAGCTTTGAAAACATATCAAAACACAATAACAATATTTGATAAACATTTGTTCACAAAGTATACTTTTGTATCTCGCTTAGATAACAGAATATAGTCTTCCCATCTAAACAATTGAACAATGTATTGTAAAACGAGACTTTTATATAATGATAAAAGAAAGCAACCTTTAGTATAAAGGCCAACATAGTCGCATCATCCTATTGAAATATCGCTACTTACAAAGTAATACATTGTTCCTAATTTGACTAGGTCTCATTCCAAATGCAAAGTGCTGTAATAAAACCCTCAATTATTACTTCTTTACATCTACTTAAGGTAGTGAATACCTCAAATCTAAAGGTTTTTCGAAAAGCCATAATTATACTTCACATCTTCAACCGACAAGATAATTGGGATAAGAGAGTATTTCTGCATAATGAGAAAATGCTTATTTTTTTCCTTATTCAATCAAGTTAAAAATAACACACTTATCTATTTCATAACTAAACTGAAATTTTATACAAGGAATAACTTAATGAGAAAAAACATTTAATAAATCGTATGAAAGTGCGCCGTGTTACACTATGATTGTAATACAATCTATTCTTAATTATGATACAATATAAGGTTATATATACGAAGAAACTAACAACACGCGACTTTTTCACTTAAGTAGGCAAAAATTCAACCGAATTTGAGAAAAGTGGTGAAAAGTTTTTCTTTTCTCTTTTCTCCCAGTTAAGCTACTTAATTTTCAGCGGAAAGAAGTCCAAGAATAAAACGATGCTACGAGTCGAAATTAAAACCTCGTACCTCAATATAACACCTTCAGCCAATTTGTGCCCGTCTGGCATAGCTATAATTATTTCCCCAATGTACTTACCAGGAAAGCTGTGATCTATACTTATAATCTTATTATATAATTACAAACCCTCATGTTGAGCTTTAGACTATATCAAGACATCTATAATTTGATTTAAACAGAAATACTATTATTTTAAAATATAGGCTATATTATAAAGGCTATTTTAAACTATAGGCTATATTTAAACAACATGCTTAGTAAAGTGCATATGTGTATAAATTTAAAAATCATAAAGCTTACTTACCCTACAAATTATCACGATATGATTTACAATAAGTATTCTTAAAAAAAAAAAAAAAAAATTAAAAGGAAACAAGTTGTGAAACTTTTCAAATTCTTAATCTAAAGTTTAACTATTTCAAATAAATACACTATAGATTTGTACTACAAAGGACTAGTAGCCTACAACTTATTAATTAAGTTAGGCTAAGATCCTACTAAATTTAAAGACGATTTAAATCATAAGTCAAAGGTTGTTCTTCTTTTACAACTAAGCCAATTAGTTTTAAGTTACAATGAGTTTAAATGCGAAAGAACACTTAATTTATCGAAAGTCAAACTATTATACCTCAATAAGACACCCTCTCGAATTTGTGCGAGTTTTGCAATAGCTATGATTGTTTCTCAAAGTGCATACAAAAAAAATGGCTGTAATAAGTTAGAAACATAGTTACTAGGTCTTACAATCTTATAATATAATAATTATCCCTACTTTTAAAACTCCAAACTACATTAACCCAACCATAATTAGATCTTACCCAATTAATGCCATGAATCAAAACTTTAACAATAAAATAAGCCTATCCTTCTATTACATCTACTTAATTAGTAATTTAAGCCTCAAGCCGTATCAGACACACAAGTTGTTTCATACTACTTCATACATTTATCAGATATGTGTTTTAAGCAAATTTTTCCTTGGTTAGCAAAATTTTAAACAATTTTAGTTTTTAACTATTTGAAGTTATAAAGAAGTTTAACGGCGATCCTCTCAAAATACAAGTGCTATTAATTTTTTTTATATCTAGGTATTTTTGTAACTAAATAAAATAACTTTAATATAAATATTGCCAATGTCTATCCATCCCCCCCCCCCAATGAGAGTAGAGAACATCTAATAGGTCTTGAGTTAACTCCATCTTAGACCTAAATTAAAACTTTAAAAAAAAAAAGAAAAAAAGTCCCTAAGAGATTATTAGCGAGACTAAGCTAGTACTTTAATTTGCTAAATACCTAATGGTTGTACCCTTGAAATATTATTATTTTATCTTCCAAAAACACACACCAATTATTAATTTTCTGACAAAAATTCAACATTTTTGAGAAAAATACATGAGACTTTTGCTACTAGGTTCTCGGATCCGCCGAATACGATTGTATGATTTTCGTTAAGATTCTGTAATTTTTAGGGAGTGTTCCCCCCTATTTTCCAAAAAATCCTGGTTTTTCTCTATTTAAAATAGCCCCTTTTCTGAAATGGGCGGTGCCAAAGATCTTCCGTAATGACACTTTAGTCTATTCTAACACAAGTCTTCCTGGAAGCATCTTTAATATTCTTTAATTCCCCAATTTAAAATTATTGATATTTTTTAAATTGATTTTTTTAACACTATATCGTAATGACAATAGTGTGTTAGCCCCTTAAATCTATCTTCAAAACTCCAATAATACTTAGTAAATCTCAGCGTCGCGCAATCCATTTTCTCTTTCTATCATACTTTGTCAGAAATAATTGATTAAATATTAATTACAGATAAGAAAGATGATCTTAACATTTTTGATGACCATGTGTATAAGTGCCCATACACAAGATGTCGTAAAGCATGGGATAATATTCAAACACGAAAATTCACTTCTAACTAGTAACAACGCTTGGAAAATTTTTATGAAGCTAGACCCTAAACCATTTGAAACATTATTCCAACAAGTTATAAGACTGGAAAAAAATACATTTGACCTAAAAGAATCAATTTTTCAATTTTTAAAATCAGACAAGGGACTACAAGCAAGCAAAAACAACCATAAGGAAAAGAAAGAAACATCCCCTAACTCTCCCAAGGTCAAAACAAAAAGAATAGTAGATGATTTTGATGCGAAAATGGCCGAAATCGATAAAGCTATAGGATTCGGAAAAACCATTGAAAAAAGAAAACGAAGGTCAATTAACGAGGACCAAAACTCAGATATCGATAAAGAGACCCAAAATACAATTGAGCCAATCAAGACACAACTGAGACAAAGAAAATTTTACGATGGACAATATGCGTTATTGAACGAATTGCCCACAGTATGGAATTTCTTCAAAGAACTATGGAATGGACCAAAACAAATTAACAGTGCCAAGAACAGACCAATACAAGAAAAAATAGATTTATCTGAAATAAAACCAACGAAGGTTGAAACGAGAGACATAGCCAGTATTTCCCAATACACAAAGCAAACCGCTACAATTGAAACCCAAGGAACAAGCATGGTATCTGACCTCGTAACGCGAACAAATAAAATACCAGAGATAATAAGAGGTATAGAAAATATTGAAGTGGGATTGAATTCCACTAATGGTACCAGCAAACCAAAATACAAGTTTAAATGTCAATATTTCTGTAGAATAATAAACGTCACAACGGAAGCTACCAAAATCAACACGACCGCCCATGTTCCACGTATTACGTCTTATACCGAAGAAAGCACAAACGGATTAATGGAAATCCCCAGAAGCACCGAAAAGGAATACGAAACGACTACTTTCTGGAAATACGATACTCAGAACGAGGAAACCACAGCAGAAACTGATTTTACTCCAACAACAATCGAAACTGAACATACCCCAATAACAGAAGTGGAAGAAACATTCCCCTCGTCAAACCCCACGACGACTGACCCACAACCAATAGAGTTAGATACCTCAATATCAGAAATTACTACAAGCACTATCCCTGGTGTACTAATGCCAATTAAAAACGATGAAATTTTAATAACAGTAAGGCAACCATGGCAATCAACTAGCTGGATATGGACTTCTACAAAAAAGGGAAGAATACAAGTTAGGTGGCAAATCCCTTTTGTCGAGACAGACTATGGTAGAACACGATGTGTGGATGGAGACAAAAAATGTCAAGATGAAAGTCACTGGAGAGAATGTTGGACAATAGATGGTAAAAAAACCTGCGCGCGATTGGCCATGGCCGACGAACCAGCAAAGGATGAATTAGAACCCCTCCCGGAATTAACCGTGGAAAATGCTCATAAAATCTCAACTCATCAAGCATTCCTTATCTTATATAGACAAAGGTTAGAGGCGTTATTTGAATTATTCAATACAGAAATACAAAAACTTAAACAAAGCACTACACGTATATTCGAAGTATTTTTCCGAAGAAGTAAATATAAACGATCAACAAGTCTAATCCCAATAGTAGGGGAGCTTGCTTCCCGACTATTCGGTTTGTCAACCGAAGAAGATTTAAATATACTAAGAGATAATGTTAAAAGACTCAACACAGCCATGAATACAACACTACATGTCCAAAAAATACAAGCAAGCATAGCCAATTACCAAAAAGATAAAATCGAGGCTATATCCAAAAAAAATATCAAGAACAGTCAGCACGATGAACTATTTAAAAAATGAGGTAGACAGAGTAATCTCTGATTCCAGCCTAACAATGGTGTCACTAGACATTGTTATTATGTCTTTGTTGAACTTAGCCACCGATGTCAGTAAATTTGAATTCGCGTTATTTGAGTTAACAGGAGGTACTCTTTCTTACGACTTAGTGGATCCCTCGGATCTTAAAAACATCCTAAACGAAATAAAGACTCACTTAACATTTGGTCTCCACTTACCAGTAGAACCAGAAGTAGCTAACTTATTTTTATATTATACCAAACTAAAGGTGCATATTACCGAGATCAATGAGCAACTATTTGCTGTAGTCACAATTCCTTTGATTAATCAACAATCCATATACGACCTATACAAAATATCTACATTTCCAATCAACATTAAGGAGACAAACTCCTTCATGAGCATCATTCCAGAAGCGGAATATATGTTAATTGATCAAGATAGAAGAAAATACGCGTTGGCAAATACCGAAGATTTAAAAGAATGCGTGTCATTTAAAAATTTGGTCTGCCAACTTACATTACCTATATATAACGTAAAGATAGGATCATGCATGCTAGATCTATTCCTAAAGGAATCACAGCAACAAAATATTCCTGATTCTTGTGAAGCCTTAATAGGAAATACCAAAAGAGAAACTTTCATTAATTTACGGAACGACTTATGGTTATTTACAGTACCTAAAAAGACGGTAGGAACTCTATCCTGTTATAACAATACAGAAAAAATTGACCCCAGCTATCGAACCGAAATATTATTACAGGATGTTGGGACTATTACAATCAAACAAGGTTGCAGACTTGTTACTAAAGAAACAACCGTCCAAACACCTCTAATCACAACCAGCACTAACGTCATGAGCCCAAAAATAATAAATTTTCAAGGAATAAACTTGTCCTTCACGATTCCGAATATAAATGATGAAGAATCTAAAACATCCATATGGCCAAAAATAGAAAAGATCAAAGGTACAATGCAATTAACAAAAATAAAGGAAGCGTTAGATATGCAAATACCCTTATTCACTAACGAAGACCAAAGATTGAAATACGTGGAGAGCCAATACGGTCTGTTCTCACCAAACTCATGGTATAATATTATAATCACAATATTCATGGTATTCCTTATTTCACTAACAATAAGAGCGCTACTAACAATTAACTATGGGAAAATACTGAAGAGAAAAAGGATAAATACTGATGCAATTGAGGCACAAGAGATGCATCAATTGAACCCTACTGCTCCTGATGATATTTAAGCCATTTTAACAGGGAGGATGTAATAATCCGGGGAAATTGAGAGGTCTTTCTCCGTACGTAACATCCTTTCCCTACTGTAGAAATATTGTTGGTGTATAACAGCTAGAAGGCTATGATACAACATACTGTATTACTTTTTGGCATATACATCAAAAATACTCTTGGCAGAAAATCTTTATGTAAATATAGACCTCTAACAAGAACGAAAAAATTCGTTCTATCTTTTTATGTACAAGAGATTTAAGAGGTCATCTCTTGTAATTTTGCTGATCTATTTCAGGAAAAGGGAAAAAACGTTCCAAGGCGTGATAATTGAAAGGCTATGATGCAAAATGTATTACTTTTCGACTAATCACGCATTGGAGGTTCAATTTTTTTTGATTAAAATATGATCTAAAACATTAAGACCTCTATATAATCTTACATATATATATAACCCTCTTTGGTGCCGTGTTCTTATATTTACATGTAATCATAATAATATAGTAATAGTGTAGCACCAATATAACTATTTTCAGTTGCTATATGACCAAGTATACCTCACGTTACTTCAAATGTACCTGAGAATTATTAGAATTTAAAACTTCTTTTAAGAAATCGTACGTTCGATTTCACTTTGAATGTTTGAAAAAAAAAAATATAATATTACTGTTATGCAATTATGTACTATTATTATGCAATTTAAAATTACAATAATGCTTTATATTATCGTATCACTAGTACCATTTTATATGTTAACAACATGATTCTGCTTGGAAATTTTTATTACAGAATTTGGCATACTACTAACATTGGCCAACAAACATCATGGTCAAAAACTACAAAACACCTATCATGATTTATCAACCACCGAAGAATGCCCAAGACACGTCTGATTCAACCGGAAAACTATCACCCATCTTTCATTTCTGACTATACGATGTAGACTAGAGAAAACGAAACATCCAGCCAGCGGGTACGACACGTACCCACGCAATACACCATAAGTGAACCCAAATCAACATGGAAACCCTCACACACCTAATGAAGTTTTAGAACAGGAGATCCTAAGTCCTAATTTTTTAAACTTAGGAATCAACTAACAAGTAAGGTGTTAAATAGTACTCCAGTCTATTGAATTAAATTAAGATAACGCAAAAGATAATTAAGATAACGCTTAAATGCAGAAGAGAGCGGGAGCAGGACAGAAGAACTGTAGTACCGGCCGTACCTTTGTACTTAAACTGCTGGGGATAGGTGATTCTGAGTCCCGCGCTTCCCATTTTGTAAAAGCGTAAAAACAAAAAATCTTTACTTTTGCTAAATGGTGATAAATTAGAAAATGACAATATATTTGTTCAATCAGTAAATAGGGCAAGGACACGAAAATTGTGATTGGTGTGAAACTAATATCCAGAGCTAATAAGAGATGAACATTTAAAAAAGTGCCAAATAGTGAATTATAAATTTAAGTGAATGAAAGTGCCAGTGAATCTTTTTATATTACGTCGTGTATTTTATTTTTATTGTTAAAATACCTGGGATCAATTAAAAATCAGATATAACAGTTAAAACTTCAAGTAAAAATGAACAATTGGAACCAGGTATTCGAGTGTAATAACAGTTAATGTCAAGTGTTGTGGTTAAATAATTTTTTTAGTGCTAGGTGCAGGACATATATATATAAGGTGTAGGAAAATATTTCTGAAATTTTAATCATCATTTACAAGGTTATGGAATTATAATAAAAAATTTTTTATAGACAATAAGGAATAAATACAATATTTAAGGAAAGAGATTAGACTGATTGATGGGGACATCAATCTATAACGGGAAAGGGGATATGTAACATATAGACCAGCCCCCTCCCCTCTATAAAATTCAGGACCAAATCCCTCATTCACATCCCCTTAGAAATCCTCAAATATAGGACCAAATCTCTCATCCATACTCTCCTAGGAACTCTTAAATTCAGGACTAAATTTCTCAGTCACACCCCTTTAGTAAATTTCAATTTGAAATATGTTTGAATAAAATCATTTAGAATTTAACAGTTACTAAATTTAACAAGTCTGCATAACCCTACGCAGTTAAGCTACGTGCATTTAGATAAGTGAAAGGTTACTTAACAAGTCAAGTAACCAGTTATTCTGACCTATGGGTTTTTCTCAAAATTAAAAGAGAAATCCTTGCCAGCTTTTGGATGCAAGACTAGTCACATGATTAAATATTACCAATAGTAGTGGAGGTCAACTTCCACAGGTCACTAAGCCTGTCTGGCGGGTGTTTGTTCATAGAAATCGCGCGTTGGATATATGAGCCCAATGCAAGGGCGAATAGTTAGTTTTATGGAAGGATTCGAATGCATTAGATCAATTTCTCATGTTCACCTTTTAGTGCAATAAGACATTGAAGCTATCTTGTCAAAAGTTGTATATTGTAAGTAAATAAACCTTATTGTATTTAATCATCTTCTGTCTATGTATTAGGGCATCAGGTACAGTTCCTCTAGCTTTCAGGCACGGTCCCAAGGGAATCTATATTTGTTTCAAGAGACCTCGAACAACACCGAGATGGTTCTGTCCCCCAGGTTACCGGGGATTCTATACGAAGCCTTTTTATTTTATTAATAATTTAGCTCCCATATCCACATCAAACTATTAAGACTTAGAAAAGTCCCAAGCAACTCAACGCAAAACCCCCTTTAAAATAAACACGAAGATTATTTAACAAAAAACCACCCCGTAACAATACAATATGATAATTTGGCATAGTTAGGGATAGAGGAAGCTCTGAAATTTGTTGTTTTTTTGCTGCTGACTCAGTGGTAAAATATTTCACAGTTCATATAATTGGCTTACCAATAAAGTGAACATACCACATGATGATTTTTTTTTATATTCTTTACAAATATAACAAT
>NW_027063922.1:0-29526 GCF_032884065.1 Artemia franciscana
TAAATTCTTTACCATTTGCAATCATAAAATAGTCTAATATCTTCATTTTTTCAACATACGTAGCTATTACCCTCGAAAACTAAAACTTTTAAAATAGGAAAAGAGCCTTTAATCACATTCTTTACCATTTACAATCATAAAATAGTCTAGTATCTTCATTTTTCCAACATACGTAGCTATTACCCTCGAAAACTAAAACTTTTGACATAGGAAAAGAGCCTTTAATCACATTCTTTACCATGTGCAATCATAAAATTGTCTAATATCTTCATTTTTTCAACATACGTAGCTATTACCCTCGAAAACTAAAACTTTTGAAATAGGAAAAGAGCCTTTAATCTCATTCTTTACCATGTGCAATCATAAAATAGTCTAATATCTTCATTTTTTCCACAGACATAGCTATTACCCACGAAAACTAAAACTTTTGAAATAGGAAAAGAGTCTTTAATCACATTCTTTACCATGTGCAATCATAAAATAGTCTAATATCTTCATTTTTTCAACATACTTAGCTATTACCCTCGAAAACTAACACTTTTGAAATAGGAAAAGAGCCTTTAATCACATTCTTTACCATGTGCAATTATAAAATAGTCTAATATCTTTATTTTTTCAACGTACGTAGCTATTACCCTCGAAAACTAAGACTTTTGACATAGAAAAAGAGCCTTTAATCACATTCTTTACCATGTACAATCATAAAATAGTCTAATATCTTCATTTTTTCCACAGACAAAGCTATTACCCTCGAAAACTAAAACTTTTGAAATAGGAAAAGAGCCTTTAATCAGATTCTTTACCATTTGCAATCATAAAATAGTCTAATATCTTCATTTTTTCAACATACGTAGCTCTTACCCCCGAAAACTAAAACTTTTGAAATAGTAAAAGAGCCTTTAATCACATTCTTTACCATGTGCAATCATAAAATTGTCTAATATCTTCATTTTTTCCACAGACATAGCTATTACCCTCGAAAATAAAACTTTTGAAATAGGAAAAGAGCCTTTAATCACATTCTTTACCATTTGCAATCATAAAATAGTCTAATATCTTCATTTTTTCAACATACGTAGCTATTACCCTCGAAAACTAAAACATTTGACATAGGAAAAGAGCCTTTAATCACATTCTTTACCATTTGCAATCATAAAATAGTCTAATATCTTCCTTTTTTCAACATACGTAGCTATTACCCTTGAAAACTAAAACTTTTGAAATAGGAAAAGAGCCTTTAATCACATTCTTTACCATGTGCAATCATAAAATTGTCTAATATCTTCATTTGTTCCATAGACAAAGCTATACCCTCGAAAACAAAAACTTTTGACATAGGATAAGAGCCTTTAATCACATTCTTTACCATGTGCAATCATAAAATAGTCTAATATCTTCATTTTTTCAACATATGTAGCTATTACCCTCGCAAACTAAAACTTTTGACATAGGAAAAGAGCCTTTAATCACATTCTTTACCATGTGCAATCATAAAATAGTCTAATATCTTCATTTTTTCAACATACGTAGCTATTACCCTCGAGAACTAAAACTTTTGACATAGGAAAAGAGCCTTTAATCACATTCTTTACCATGTGCAATCATAAAATAGTCTAATATCTTCATTTTTTCAACATACGTAGCTATTACCCTCGAAAACTAAAACTTTTGAAATAGGAAAAGAGCCTTTAATCACATTCTTTACCATTTGCAATCATAAAATAGTCTAATATCTTCATTTTTCAACATACGTAGCTATTACCCTCGAAAACTAAAACTTTTGACATAGGAAAAGAGCCTTTAATCACATTCTTCACCATTTGCAATCATAAAATAGTCTAATATCTTCATTTTTTCAACATACGTAGCTTTTACCCTCAAAAACTAAAACTTTTGACATAGGAAAAGAGCCTTTAATCACATTCTTTACCATTTGCAATCATAAACTAGTCTAATATCTTCATTTTTTTCAACATATGTAGCTATTACCCTTGAAAACTAAAACTTTTGACATAGGAAAAGAGCCTTTAATCACATTCTTTACCATTTGCAATCATAAAATAGTCTAATATCTTAATTTTTTCAACATACGTAGCTATTACCCTCGAAAACTAAACTTTTGAAATAGTAAAAGAGCCTTTAATCACATTCTTTACCATTTGCAATCATAAAATAGTCTAATATCTTCATTTTTTCAACATACGTAGCTATTACCCTCGAAACTAAAACTTTTGATATAGGAAAAAGAGCCTTTAATAACATACTTTACCATGTGCAATCATAAAATTGTCTAATATCTTCATTTTTTCCACAGACATAGCTATTACCCTCGAAAAATAAAACTTTTGAAATAGGAAAAGAGCCTTTAATCACATTCTTTACCATTTGCAATCATAAAATAGTCTAATATCTTCATTTTTTCAACATACGTAGCTATTACCCTCGAAAACTAAAACATTTGACATAGGAAAAGAGCCTTTAATCACATTCTTTACCATTTGCAATCATAAAATAGTCTAATATCTTCCTTTTTTCAACATACGTAGCTATTACCCTTGAAAACTAAAACTTTTGAAATAGGAAAAGAGCCTTTAATCACATTCTTTACCATGTGCAATCATAAAATTGTCTAATATCTTCATTTGTTCCATAGACAAAGCTATTACCCTCGAAAACAAAAACTTTTGACATAGGATAAGACCCTTTAATCACATTCTTTACCATGTGCAATCATAAAATAGTCTAATATCTTCATTTTTTCAACATATGTAGCTATTACCCTCGCAAACTAAAACTTTTGACATAGGAAAAGAGCCTTTAATCACATTCTTTACCATGTGCAATCATAAAATAGTCTAATATCTTCATTTTTTCAACATACGTAGCTATTACCCTCGAGAACTAAAACTTTTGACATAGGAAAAGAGCCTTTAATCACATTCTTTACCATGTGCAATCATAAAATAGTCTATTATCTTCATTTTTTCAACATACGTAGCTATTACCCTCGAAAACTAAAACTTTTGAAATAGGAAAAGAGCCTTTAATCACATTCTTTACCATTTGCAATCATAAAATAGTCTAATATCTTCATTTTTCAACATACGTAGCTATTACCCTCGAAAACTAAACTTTTGACATAGGAAAAGAGCCTTTAATCACATTCTTCACCATTTGCAATCATAAAATAGTCTAATATCTTCATTTTTTCAACATACGTAGCTTTTACCCTCAAAAACTAAAACTTTTGACATAGGAAAAGAGCCTTTAATCACATTCTTTACCATTTGCAATCATAAACTAGTCTAATATCTTCATTTTTTTCAACATATGTAGCTATTACCCTTGAAAACTAAAACTTTTGACATAGGAAAAGAGCCTTTAATCACACTCTTTACCATGTGCAATTATAAAATAGTCTAATATCTTTATTTTTCAACGTACGTAGCTATTACCCTCGAAAACTAAGACTTTTGACATAGAAAAAGAGCCTTTAATCACATTCTTTACCATGTACAATCATAAAATAGTCTAATATCTTCATTTTTTCCACAGACAAAGCTATTACCCTCGAAAACTAAAACTTTTGAAATAGGAAAAGAGCCTTTAATCAGATTCTTTACCATTTGCAATCATAAAATAGTCTAATATCTTCATTTTTTCAACATACGTAGCTCTTACCCCCGAAAACTAAAACTTTTGAAATAGTAAAAGAGCCTTTAATCACATTCTTTACCATTTGCAATCATAAAATAGTCTAATATCTTCATTTTTTCAACATACGTAGCTATTACCCTCGAAAACTAAAACTTTTGATATAGGAAAAGAGCCTTTAATAACATACTTTACCATGTGCAATCATAAAATTGTCTAATATCTTCATTTTTTCCACAGACATAGCTATTACCCTCGAAAAATAAAACTTTTGAAATAGGAAAAGAGCCTTTAATCACATTCTTTACCATTTGCAATCATAAAATAGTCTAATATCTTCATTTTTTCAACATACGTAGCTATTACCCTCGAAAACTAAAACATTTGACATAGGAAAAGAGCCTTTAATCACATTCTTTACCATTTGCAATCATAAAATAGTCTAATATCTTCCTTTTTTCAACATACGTAGCTATTACCCTTGAAAACTAAACTTTTGAAATAGGAAAAGAGCCTTTAATCACATTCTTTACCATGTGCAATCATAAAATTGTCTAATATCTTCATTTGTTCCATAGACAAAGCTATTACCCTCGAAAACAAAAACTTTTGACATAGGATAAGAGCCTTTAATCACATTCTTTACCATGTGCAATCATAAAATAGTCTAATATCTTCATTTTTTCAACATATGTAGCTATTACCCTCGCAAACTAAAACTTTTGACATAGGAAAAGAGCCTTTAATCACATTCTTTACCATGTGCAATCATAAAATAGTCTAATATCTTCATTTTTTCAACATACGTAGCTATTACCCTCGAGAACTAAAACTTTTGACATAGGAAAAGAGCCTTTAATCACATTCTTTACCATGTGCAATCATAAAATAGTCTAATATCTTCATTTTTTCAACATACGTAGCTATTACCCTCGAAAACTAAAACTTTTGAAATAGGAAAAGAGCCTTTAATCACATTCTTTACCATTTGCAATCATAAAATAGTCTAATATCTTCATTTTTCAACATACGTAGCTATTACCCTCGAAAACTAAAACTTTTGACATAGGAAAAGAGCCTTTAATCACATTCTTCACCATTTGCAATCATAAAATAGTCTAATATCTTCATTTTTTCAACATACGTAGCTTTTACCCTCAAAAACTAAAACTTTTGACATAGGAAAAGAGCCTTTAATCACATTCTTTACCATTTGCAATCATAAACTAGTCTAATATCTTCATTTTTTTCAACATATGTAGCTATTACCCTTGAAAACTAAAACTTTTGACATAGGAAAAGAGCCTTTAATCACATTCTTTACCATTTGCAATCATAAAATAGTCTAATATCTTAATTTTTTCAACATACGTAGCTATTACCCTCGAAAACTAAAACTTTTGAAATAGTAAAAGAGCCTTTAATCACATTCTTTACCATTTGCAATCATAAAATAGTCTAATATCTTCATTTTTTCAACATACGTAGCTATTACCCTCGAAAACTAAAACTTTTGATATAGGAAAAGAGCCTTTAATAACATACTTTACCATGTGCAATCATAAAATTGTCTAATATCTTCATTTTTTCCACAGACATAGCTATTACCCTCGAAAAATAAAACTTTTGAAATAGGAAAAGAGCCTTTAATCACATTCTTTACCATTTGCAATCATAAAATAGTCTAATATCTTCATTTTTTCAACATACGTAGCTATTACCCTCGAAAACTAAAACATTTGACATAGGAAAAGAGCCTTTAATCACATTCTTTACCATTTGCAATCATAAAATAGTCTAATATCTTCCTTTTTTCAACATACGTAGCTATTACCCTTGAAAACTAAAACTTTTGAAATAGGAAAAGAGCCTTTAATCACATTCTTTACCATGTGCAATCATAAAATTGTCTAATATCTTCATTTGTTCCATAGACAAAGCTATTACCCTCGAAAACAAAAACTTTTGACATAGGATAAGAGCCTTTAATCACATTCTTTACCATGTGCAATCATAAAATAGTCTAATATCTTCATTTTTTCAACATATGTAGCTATTACCCTCGCAAACTAAAACTTTTGACATAGGAAAAGAGCCTTTAATCACATTCTTTACCATGTGCAATCATAAAATAGTCTAATATCTTCATTTTTTCAACATACGTAGCTATTACCCTCGAGAACTAAAACTTTTGACATAGGAAAAGAGCCTTTAATCACATTCTTTACCATGTGCAATCATAAAATAGTCTAATATCTTAATTTTTTCAACATACGTAGCTATTACCCTCGAAAACTAAAACTTTTGAAATAGGAAAAGAGCCTTTAATCACATTCTTTACCATTTGCAATCATAAAATAGTCTAATATCTTCATTTTTCAACATACGTAGCTATTACCCTCGAAAACTAAAACTTTTGACATAGGAAAAGAGCCTTTAATCACATTCTTCACCATTTGCAATCATAAAATAGTCTAATATCTTCATTTTTTCAACATACGTAGCTTTTACCCTCAAAAACTAAAACTTTTGACATAGGAAAAGAGCCTTTAATCACATTCTTTACCATTTGCAATCATAAACTAGTCTAATATCTTCATTTTTTTCAACATATGTAGCTATTACCCTTGAAAACTAAAACTTTTGACATAGGAAAAGAGCCTTTAATCACATTCTTTACCATTTGCAATCATAAAATAGTCTAATATCTTAATTTTTTCAATATACGTAGCTATTACCCTCGAAAACTAAAACTTTTGAAATAGGAAAAGAGCCTTTAATCACATTCTTTACCATGTGCAATCATAAAATTGTCTAATATCTTCATTTTTTTCATAGACAAAGCTATTACCCTCGAAAAGTAAAACTTTTGACATAGGAAAAGAGCCTTTAATCACATTCTTTACCATGTGCAATCATAAAATAGTCTAATATCTTCATTTTTTCAACATACGTAGCTATTACCCTCGAAAACTAAAACTTTTGACATAGGAAAAGAGCCTTTAATCACATTCTTTACCATTTGCAATCATAAAATAGTCTAATATCTTCATTTTTTCAACATACGTAGCTACTACCCTCAAAAACTAAAACTTTTGAAATAGGAAAGAGCCTTTAATCACATTCTTTACCATGTGCAATCATAAAATTGTCTAATATCTTCATTTTTTTCATAGACAAAGCTATTACCCTCGAAAAGTAAAACTTTTGACATAGGAAAAGAGCCTTTAATCATATTCTTTACCATGTGCAATCATAAAATAGTCTAATATCTTCATTTTTTCAACATACGTAGCTATTACCCTCGAAAACTAAAACTTTTGACATAGGAAAAGAGCCTTTAATCACATTCTTTACCATTTGCAATCATAAAATAGTCTAATATCTTCATTTTTTCAACATACGTAGCTACTACCCTCGAAAACTAAAACTTTTGAAATAGGAAAGAGCCTTTAATCACATTCTTTACCATGTGCAATCATAAAATTGTCTAATATCTTCATTTTTTCCACAGACAAAGCTATTACCCTCGAAAACTAGAACTTTTGACATAGAAAAGAGCCTTTAATCACATTCTTTACCATTTGCAATCATAAAATAGTCTAATATATTCATTTTTTCAACATACGTAGCTATTATCCTCGAAAACTAAAACTTTTGAAATAGGAAAAGAGCCTTTAATCACATTCTTTACCATGTGCAATCATAAAATAGTCTAATATCTTCATTTTTTCCACAGACATAGCTATTTCCCTCGAAAACTAAAACTTTTGAAATAGGAAAAGATTCTTTAATCACATTCTTTACCATTTGCAATAATAAAATAGTCTAATATCTTCATTTTTTCAACATACGTAGCTATTACCCTTGAAAACTAAAACTTTTGAAATAGGAAAAGAGCCTTTAATTACATTCTTTACCATTTCCAATCATAAAAAAAGTCTAATATCTTCATTTTTTCAACATACGTAGCTATTACCCTCGAAAACTAAAACTTTTGAAATAGGAAAAGAGCCTTTAATCACATTCTTTACCATGTGCAATCATAAAATAGTCTAATATCTTCATTTTTTCAACATACGTAGCTGTTACCCTCGAAAACTAAAACTTTTGAAATATGAAAAGAGCCTTTAATCACATTCTTTACCGTTTGCAATCATAAAATAGTCTAATATCTTCATTTTCCAACATACGTAGCTATTACCCTCGAAAACTAAAACTTTTGAAATAGGAAAAAAGCCTTTAATCACATTCTTTACCATTTGCAATCATAAAATAGTTTAATATCTTCATTTTTCCAACATACGTAGCTATTACCCTCGAAAACTAAAACTTTTGACATAGGAAAAGAGCCTTTAATCACATTCTTTACCATTTGCAATCATAAAATAGTCTAATATCTTCATTTTTTCCACATACGTAGCTATTACCCTCGAAAACTAAAACTTTTGACATAGGAAAAGAGCCTTTAATCACATTCTTTACCATTTGCAATCATAAAATAGTCTAATATCTTCATTTTTTCAATATACGTAGCTATTACCCTCGAAAACTAAAACTTTTGAAATAAGAAAAGAGCCTTTAATCACATTCTTTACCATTTGCAGTCATAAAATAGTCTAATATCTTCATTTTTTCAACATACGTAGCTATTACCTTCGAAAACTAAAACTTTTGACATAGGAAAAGAGCCTTTAATCACATTCTTTACCATTTGCAATCATAAAATATTCTAATATCTTCATTTTTTCAACATACGTAGCTATTACCCTATAAAACTAAAACTTTTGAAATAGGAAATGAGCCTTTAATCACATTCTTTACCATGAGCAATCATAAAATTGTCCAATAGCTTCATTTTTTCATCATACGTAGCTATTACCCTCGGAAACTAAAACTTTTGACATAGGAAAAGAGCCTTTAATCACATTCTTTACAATTTGCAATCATAAAATAGTCTAATATCTTCAGTTTCTCAACATACGTAGCTATTACCCTCGAAAACTAAAACTTTTGATACAGGATAAGAGCCTTTAATCACATTCTTTACCATGTGCAATCATAAAATAGTCTAATATCTTCATTTTTTCCACAGACATAGCTATTACCTTCTAAAACTAAAACTTTTGAAATAGGTAAAGAGCCTTTAATCACATTCTTTACCATTTGCAATCATAAAATAGTCTAATATCTTCATTTTTTCAACATACGTAGCTATTACCCTCGAAAACTAAAACTTTTGAAATAAGAAAAGAGCCTTTAATCACATTCTTTACCATTTGCAATCATAAAATAGTCTAATATCTTTATTTTTTTCAACACACGTAGCTATTACCCTCGAAAAATAAAACTTTTGAAATAGGAATAGAGCCTTTAATCACATTCTTTACCATGTGCAATCATAAAATTGTCTAATATCTTCATTTTTTCAACATACGTAGCTATTACCCTCGAAAACTAAAACTTTTGAAATAGGAAAAGAGCCTTTAATCACATTCTTTACCATGTGCAATCATAAAATAGTCTAATATCCTCATTTTTACCACAGACATAGCTATTACCCTCGAAAACTAAGATTTTTGAAATAGGAAAAGAGCCTTTAATCACATTCTTTACCATGTGCAATCATAAAATAGTCTAATATCTTCATTTTTTCAACATACGTAGCTATTACCCTCGAAAACTAAAACTTTTGACATAGGAAAAGAGCCTTTAATCACATTTTTTACCATTTGCAATCATAAAATAGTCTAATATCTTCATTTTTTCAACAAACGTAGCTATTACCCTCGAAAACTAAAACTTTTGAAATAGGAAAAGAGCCTTTAATCACATTCTTTTCCATGTGCAATCATAAAATTGTCTAATATCTTCATTTTTTCAACATACGTAGCTATTACCCTCGAAAACTAAAACTTTTGACATAGGAAAAGACCCTTTAATCACATTCTTTACCAATTGCAATCATAAAATAGTCTAATATCTTCATTTTTACAACATACGTAGCTATTACCCTCGAAAACTAAAACTTTTGAAATAGGAAAAGAGCCTTTAATCACATTCTTTACCATTTGCAATCATAAAATTGTCTAATATCTTCATTTTTTCCACAGACATAGCTATTACCCTCGAAAAATAAAACTTTTGATATAGGAAAAGAGCCTTTAATAACATACTTTACCATGTGCAATCATAAAATTGTCTAATATCTTCATTTTTTCCACAGACATAGCTATTGCCCTCGAAAAATAAAACTTTTGAAATAGGAAAAGAGCCTTTAATCAAATTCTTTACCATTTGCAATCATAAAATAGTCTAATATCTTCCTTTTTCAACATACATAGCTATTACCCTCGAAAACTAAAACTTTTGAAATAGGAAAAGAGCCTTTAATCACATTCTTTACCATGTGCAATCATAAAATTGTCTAATATCTTCATTTTTTCCATAGACAAAGCTATTACCCTCGAAAACAAAAACTTTTGACATAGGATAACAGCCTTTAATCCCATTCTTTACCATGTGCAATCATAAAATAGTCTAATATCTTCATTTTTTCAACATATGTAGCTATTACCCTCGCAAACTAAAACTTTTGACATAGGAAAAGAGCCTTTAATCACATTCTTTACCATGTGCAATCATAAAATAGTCTAATATCTTCATTTTTTCAACATACGTAGCTATTACCCTCGAAAACTAAAACTTTTGAAATAGGAAAAGAGCCTTTAATCACATTCTTTACCATTTGCAATCATAAAATAGTCTAATATCTTCATTTTTTCAACTTACGTAGCTATTACCCTCGAAAACTAAAACTTTTGACATAGGAAAAGAGCCTTTAATCACATTCTTTACCATTTGCAATAATAAAATAGTCTAATATCTTCATTTTTTTTAACATATGTAGCTATTACCCTGGAAAACTAAAACTTTTGACATAGGAAAAGAGCCTTTAATCACATTCTTTACCATTTTCAATCATAAAATAGTCTAATATCTTAATTTTTTCAACATACGTAGCTATTACCCTCGAAAACTAAAACTTCTGAAATAGGAAAAGAGCCTTTAATCATATTCTTTACCATGTGCAATCATAAAATTGTCTAATATCTTCATTTTTTTCCATAGACAAAGCTATTACCCTCGAAAAGTAAAACTTTTGACATAGGAAAAGAGCCTTTAATCACATTCTTTACCATGTGCAATCATAAAATAGTCTAATATCTTCATTTTTTCAACATACGTAGCTATTACCCTCGAAAACTAAAACTTTTGACATAGGAAAAGAGCCTTTAATCACATTCTTTACCATTTGCAATCATAAAATAGTCTAATATCTTCATTTTTTCAACATACGTAGCTACTACCCTCGAAAACTAAAACTTTTGAAATAGGAAAGAGCCTTTAATCACATTCTTTACCATGTGCAATCATAAAATTGTCTAATATCTTCATTTTTTCCACAGACAAAGCTATTACCCTCGAAAACTAGAACTTTTGACATAGAAAAGAGCCTTTAATCACATTCTTTACCATTTGCAATCATAAAATAGTCTAATATATTCATTTTTTCAACATACGTAGCTATTATCCTCGAAAACTAAAACTTTTGAAATAGGAAAAGAGCCTTTAATCACATTCTTTACCATTTGCAATCATAAAATAGTCTAAAAATCTTCATTTTTTCAACATACGTAGCTATTACCCTCGAAAACTAAAACTTTTGACATAGGAAAAGAGCCTTTAATCACATTCTTTACCATTTGCAATCATAAAATAGTCTAATATCTTCATTTTTTCAACATACGTAGCTACTACCCTCGAAAACTAAAACTTTTGAAATAGGAAAAGAGCCTTTAATCACATTCTTTACCATGTGCAATCATAAAATAGTCTAATATCTTCATTTTTTCCACAGACATAGCTATTTACCACGAAAACTAAAACTTTTGAAATAGGAAAAGATTCTTTAATCACATTCTTTACCATTTGCAATAATAAAATAGTCTAATATCTTCATTTTTTCAACATACGTAGCTATTACCCTTGAAAACTAAAACTTTTGAAATAGGAAAAGAGCCTTTAATCACATTCTTTACCATTTCCAATCATAAAAAAAGTCTAATATCTTCATTTTTTCAACATATGTAGCTATTACCCTCGAAAACTAAAACTTTTGAAATAGGAAAAGAGCCTTTAATCACATTCTTTACCATGTGCAATCATAAAATAGTCTAATATCTTCATTTTTTCAACATACGTAGCTGTTACCCTTGAAAACTAAAACTTTTGAAATATGAAAAGAGCCTTTAATCACATTCTTTACCATTTACAATCATAAAATAGTCTAATATCTTCATTTTCCAACATACGTAGCTATTACCCTCGAAAACTAAAACTTTTGAAATAGGAAAAGAGCCTTTAATCACATTCTTTACCATTTGCAATCATAAAATAGTCTAATATCTTCATTTTTTCCACATACGTAGCTATTACCCTCGAAAACTAAAACTTTTGACATAGGAAAAGAGCCTTTAATCACATTCTTTACCATTTGCAATCATAAAATAGTCTAATATCTTCATTTTTTCAATATACGTAGCTATTACCCTCGAAAACTAAAACTTTTGAAATAAGAAAAGAGCCTTTAATCACATTCTTTACCATTTGCAATCATAAAATAGTCTAATATCTTCATTTTTTCAACATACGTAGCTATTACCTTCGAAAACTAAAACTTTTGACATAGGAAAAGAGCCTTTAATCACATTCTTTACCATTTGCAATCATAAAAATTCTAATATCTTCATTTTTTCAACATACGTAGCTATTACCCTATAAAACTAAAACTTTTGAAATAGGAAAAGAGCCTTTAATCACATTCTTTACCATGAGCAATCATAAAATTGTCCAATAGCTTCATTTTTTCAACATACGTAGCTATTACCCTCGGAAACTAAAACTTTTGACATAGGAAAAGAGCCTTTAATCACATTCTTTACAATTTGCAATCATAAAATAGTCTAATATCTTCAGTTTTTCAACATACGTAGCTATTACCCTCGAAAACTAAAACTTTTGAAACAGGATAAGAGCCTTTAATCACATTCTTTACCATGTGCAATCATAAAATAGTCTAATATCTTCATTTTTTCCACAGACATAGCTATTACCTTCTAAAACTAAAACTTTTGAAATAGGAAAAGAGCCTTTAATCACATTCTTTACCATTTGCAATCATAAAATAGTCTAATATCTTCATTTTTTCAACATACGTAGCTATTACCCTCGAAAACTAAAACTTTTGAAATAGGAAAAGAGCCTTTAATCACATTCTTTACCATTTGCAATCATAAAATAGTCTAATATCTTTATTTTTTTCAACACACGTAGCTATTACCCTCGAAAACTAAAACTTTTGAAATAGAAATAGAGCCTTTAATCACATTCTTTACCATGTACAATCATAAAATTGTCTAATATCTTCATTTTTTCAACATACGTAGCTATTACCCTCGAAAACTAAAACTTTTGAAATAGGAAAAGAGCCTTTAATCACATTCTTTACCATGTGCAATCATAAAATAGTCTAATATCCTCATTTTTTCCACAGACATAGCTATTACCCTCGAAAACTAAGATTTTTGAAATAGGAAAAGAGCCTTTAATCACATTCTTTACCATGTGCAATCATAAAATAGTCTAATATCTTCATTTTTTCAACATACGTAGCTATTACCCTCGAAAACTAAAACTTTTGACATAGGAAAAGAGCCTTTAATCACATCTTTTACCATTTGCAATCATAAAATAGTCTAATATCTTCATTTTTTCAACATACGTAGCTATTATCCTCGAAAACTAACACTTTTGAAATAGGAAAAGAGCCTTCAATCACATTCTTTACCATTTGCAATCATAAAATAGTCTAATATCTTCATTTTTTCAACATACGTAGCTATTACCCTCGAAAACTAAAACTTTTGACATAGGAAAAGAGCCTTTAATCACATTCTTTACCATTTGCAATCATAAAATAGTCTAATATCTTCATTGTTTTAACATAAGTAGCTATTACCCTCGAAAACTAAAACTTTTGAAATAGGAAAAGAGCCTTTAATCACATTCTTTACCATTTGCAATCATAAAATAGTCTAATATCTTCACTTTTTCAACATACGTAGCTATTACCCTCGAAAACTAAAATTTTTGAAATACAAAAAGAGCCTTTAATCACATTCTTTACCATTTGCAATCATAAAATAGTCTAATATCTTCATTTTTTCAACATAAGTAGCTATTATCCTCGAAAACTAACACTTTTGAAATAGGAAAAGAGCCTTTAATCACATTCTTTACCATTTGCAATTATAAAATAGTCTAATATCTTCATTTTTTCAACATACGTAGCTATTACCCTCGAAAACTAAAACTTTTGAAATAGGAAAAGAGCCTTTAATCACATTCTTTACCATTTGCAATCATAAAATAGTCTAATATCTTCATTTTTTCAACCTTCGAAAACTAAAACTTTTGACATAGGAAAAGAGCCTTTAATCACATTCTTTACCATTTGCAATCATAAAATAGTCTAATATCTTCATTTTTTCAACTTACGTAGCTATTACCCTCGAAAACTAAAACTTTTGACATAGGAAAAGAGCCTTTAATCACATTCTTTACCATTTGCAATCATAAAATAGTCTAATATCTTCATTTTTTTCAACATATGTAGCTATTACCCTCGAAAACTAAAACTTTTGACATAGGAAAAGAGCCTTTAATCACATTCTTTACCATTTGCAATCATAAAATAGTCTAATATCTTAATTTTTTCAACATACGTAGCTATTACCCTCGAAAACTAAAACTTTTGAAATAGGAAAAGAGCCTTTAATCACATTCTTTACCATGTGCAATCATAAAATTGTCTAATATCTTCATTTTTTTCCATAGACAAAGCTATTACCTTCGAAAAGTAAAACTTTTGACATAGGAAAAGAGCCTTTAATCACATTCTTTACCATGTGCAATCATAAAATAGTCTAATATCTTCATTTTTTCAACATACGTAGCTATTACCCTCGAAAACTAAAACTTTTGACATAGGAAAAGAGCCTTTAATCACATTCTTTACCATTTGCAATCATAAAATAGTCTAATATCTTCATTTTTTCAACATACGTAGCTATTGCCCTCGAAAACTAAAACTTTTGAAATAGGAAAGAGCCTTTAATCACATTCTTTACCATGTGCAATCATAAAATTGTCTAATATCTTCATTTTTTCCACAGACAAAGCTATTACCCTCGAAAACTAGAACTTTTGACATAGGAAAAGAGGCTTTAATCACATTCTTTACCATTTGCAATCATAAAATAGTCTAATATATTCATTTTTCAACATACGTAGCTATTATCCTCGAAAACTAAAACTTTTGAAATAGGAAAAGAGCCTTTAATCACATTCTTTACCATTTGCAATCATAAAATAGTCTAATATCTTCATTTTTTCAACATACGTAGCTATTACCCTCGAAAACTAAAACTTTTGACATAGGAAAAGAGCCTTTAATCACATTCTTTACCATTTGCAATCATAAAATAGTCTAATATCTTCATTTTTTCAACATACGTAGCTATTACCCTCGAAAACTAAAACTTTTGAAATAGGAAAAGAGCCTTTAATCACATTCTTTACCATTTGCAATCATAAAATAGTCTAATATCTTCATTTTTTCAACATACGTAGCTATTACCCTCGAAAACTAAAACTTTTGACATAGGAAAAGAGCCTTTAATCACATTCTTTACCATTTGCAATCATAAAATAGTCTAATATCTTCATTTTTTTCAATATATGTAGCTATTACCCTCGAAAACTAAAACTTTTGAAATAGGAAAAGAGCCTTTAATCACATTCTTTACCATTTGCAATCATAAAATAGTCTAATATCTTCATTTTTTCAACATACGTAGCTATTACCTTCGAAAACTAAATCTTTTGACATAGGAAAAGAGCCTTTAATCACATTCTTTACCATTTGCAATCATAAAATAGTCTAATATCTTCATTTTTTCAACATACGTAGCTATTACCCTCGACAACTAAAACTTTTGAAATAGGAAAAGAGCCTTTAATCACATTCTTTACCCTGAGCAATCATAAAATTGTCCAATAGCTTCATTTTTTCAACATACGTAGCTATTACCCTCGAAAACTAAAACTTTTGACATAGGAAAAGAGCCTTTAATCACATTCTTTACAATTTGCAATCATAAAATAGTCTAATATCTTCAGTTTTTCAACATACGCAGCTAGTACCCTCGAAAACTAAAACTTTTGAAATAGGATAAGAGCTTTAATCACATTCTTTACCATGTGCAATCATAAAATAGTCTAATATCTTCATTTTTTCCACAGACATAGCTATTACCTTCGAAAACTAAAACTTTTGAAATAGGAAAAGAGCCTTTAATCACATTCTTTACCATTTGCAATCATAAAATAGTCTAATATCTTCATTTTTTCAGCATACGTAGCTATTACCCTTGAAAACTAAAACTTTTGAAATAGGAAAAGAGCCTTTAATCACATTCTTTACTATTTGCAATCATAAAATAGTCTAATATCTTTATTTTTTCAAGATACGTAGCTATTACCCTCGAAAACTAAAACTTTTGAAATAGGAAAAGAGCCTTTAATCACATTCTTTACCATGTGCAATCATAAAATTGTCTAATATCTTCATTTTTTCAACATACGTAGCTATTACCCTCGAAAACTAAAACTTTTGAAATAGGAAAAGAGCCTTTAATCACATTCTTTACCATGTGCAATCATAAAATAGTCTAATATCCTCATTTTTTCCACAGACATAGCTATTACCCTCGAAAACTAAGATTTTTGAAATAGGAAAAGAGCCTTTAATCACATTCTTTACCATGTGCAATCATAAAATAGTCTAATATCTTCATTTTTTCAATATACGTAGCTATTACCCTCGAAAACTAAAACTTTTGACATAGGAAAAGAGCCTTTAATCACATTTTTTACCATTTGCAATCATAAAATAGTCTAATATCTTCATTTTTTCAACATACGTAGCTATTACCCTCGAAAACTAAAACTTTTGACATAGGAAAAGAGCCTTTAATCACATTTTTTACCATTTGCAATCATAAAATAGTCTAATATCTTCATTTTTTTCAACATACGTAGCTATTACCCTCGAAAAGTAAATCTTTTGAAATAGAAAAAGAGCCTTTAATCACATTCTTTACCATGTGCAATCATAAAATTGTCTAATATCTTCATTTTTTCAACATACGTAGCTATTACCCTCGAAAACTAAAACTTTTGAAATAGGAAAAGAGCCTTTAATCACATTCTTTGCCATGTGCAATCATAAAATAGTCTAATATCCTCATTTTTTCCACAGACATAGCTATTATCCTCGAAAACTAAGATTTCTGAAATAGGAAAAGAGCCTTTAATCACATTCTTTACCATGTGAAATCATAAAATAGTCTAATATCCTCATTTTTTCAATATACGTAGCTATTACCCTCGAAAACTAAAACTTTTGACATAGGAAAAGAGCCTTTAATCACATGTTTTACCATGTGCAATCATAAAATTGTCTAATATCTTCATTTTTTCAACATACGTAGCTATTACCCTCGAAAACTAAAACTTTTGACATAGGAAAAGAGCCTTTAATCACATTCTTTACCATTTGCAATCATAAAATAGTCTAATATCTTCATTTTTTCAACATACGTAGCTATTAACCTCGAAAACTAAAACTTTTGACATAGGAAAAGAGCCTTTAATCACATTCTTTACCATTTGCACTCATAAAATAGTCTAATATCTTCATTTTTTCAACATACGTAGCTATTAACCTCGAAAACTAAAACTTTTGAAATAGGAAAAGAGCCTTTAATCACATTCTTTACCATTTGCAATGATAAAATAGTCTAATATCTTCATTTTTTCAACATACTTAGCTATTACCCTCGAAAACTAAAACTTTTGAAATAGGAAAAGAGCATTTATTCACATTCTTTACCATTTGCAATCATAAAATAGTCTAATATCTTCATTTTTTCCAAAGACATAGCTATTACCCTCGAAAACTAATACTTTTGAAATAGGAAAAGAGCCTTTAATCACATTCTTTACCATTTGCAATCATAAAATAGTCTAATATCTTCATTTTTTCAACATACGTAGCTATTACCCCTCGAAAACTAAAACTTTTGAAATAGGAAAAGAGCCTTTAATCACATTCTTTACCATTTCCAATCATAAAATAGTCTAATATCTTCATTTTTTCAACATACGTAGCTATTACCCTCGAAAAACTAAAATTTTTGAAATAGGAAAAGAGCCTTTAATCACCTTCTTTACCATGTGCAATCATAAAATAGTCTAATATCTTCATTTTTTCAACATACGTTGCTATTACCCTCGAAAACTCAAACTTTTGAAATAGGAAAAGAGCCTTTAATCACATTCTTTACCATTTGCAATCATAAAATAGTCTAATATCTTCATTTTTCAACACACGTAGCTATTACCCTCGAAAACTAAAACTTTTGACATAGGAAAAGAGCCTTTAATCACATTCTTTACCATTTGCAATCATAAAATATTCTAATATCTTCATTTTTTCAACATACGCAGCTATTACCTTCGAAAACTAAAACTTTTGAAATAGGAAAAGAGCCTTTAATCACATTCTTTACCATTTGCAATCATAAAATAGTCTAATATCTTCATTTTTTTCAATATACGTAGCTATTACCCTCGAAAACTAAAACTTTTGAAATAGGAAAAGAGCCTTTAATCACATTCTTTACCATTTGCAATCATAAAATAGTCTAATACCTTCATTTTTTCGACATACGTAGCTATTAACTTCGAAAACTAAAACTTTTGACATAGGAAAAGAGCCTTTAATCACATTCTTTACCATTTGCAATCATAAAATAGTCTAATATCTTCATTTTTTCAACATACGTAGCTATTACCCTCGAAAACTAAAACTTTTGAAATAGGAAAAGAGCCTTTAATCACATTCTTTACCCTGAGCAATCATAAAATTGTCCAATAGCTTCATTTTTTCAACATACGTAGCTATTACCCTCGAAAACTAAAACTTTTGACATAGAAAAAGAGCCTTTAATCACATTCTTTACAATTTGCAATCTTAAAATAGTCTAATATCTTCAGTTTTTCAACATACGTAGCTATTACCCTCAAAAACTAAAACTTTTGAAATAGGATAAGAGCTTTAATCACATTCTTTACCATGTGCAATCATAAAATAGTCTAATATCTTCATTTTTTCCACAGACATAGCTATTACCTTCGAAAACTAAAACTTTTGAAATAGGAAAAGAGCCTTTAATCACATTCTTTACCATTTGCAATCATAAAATAGTCTAATATCTTCATTTTTTCAACATACGTAGCTATTACCCTCGAAAACCAAAAACTTTTGAAATAGGAAGAGAGCCTTTAATCACATTCTTAACCATTTGCAATCATAAAATAGTCTAATATCTTTATTTTTTCAACATACGTAGCTATTACCCTCGAAAACTAAAACTTTTGAAATAGGAAAAGAGCCTTTAATCACATTCTTTACCATGTGCAATCATAAAATAGTCTAATATCCTCATTTTTTCCACAGACATAGCTATTACCCTCGAAAACTAAGATTTTTGAAACAGGAAAAGAGCCTTTAATCACATTCTTTACCATGTGCAATCATAAAATAGTCTAATATCTTCATTTTTTTAACATACGTAGCTATTACCCTCGAAAACTAAAACTTTTGAAATAGGAAAAGAGCCTTTAATCACATTCTATACCATGTGCAATCATAAAATTGTCTAATATTTTCATTTTTTCAACATACGTAGCTATTACCCTCGAAAACTAAAACTTTTGACATAGGAAAAGAGCCTTTAATCACATTCTTTACCATTTGCAATCATAAAATAGTCTAATATCTTCATTTTTTCAACATACGTAGCTATTACCCTCGAAAACTAAAACTTTTGACATAGGAAAAGAGCCTTTAATCACATTTTTTACCATTTGCAATCATAAAATAGTCTAATATCTTCATTTTTTCAACATACGTAGCTATTACCCTCGAAAACTAAAACTTTTGAAATAGGAAAAGAGCCTCTTATCACATTCTATATCATGTGCAATCATAAAATTGTCTAATATTTTCATTTTTTCAACATACGTAGCTATTACCCTCGAAAACTAAAACTTTTGACATAGGAAAAGAGCCTTTAATCACATTCTTTACAATTTGCAATCATAAAATAGTCTAATATCTTCAGTTTTTCAACATACGTAGCTAGTACCCTCGAAAACTAAAACTTTTGAAATAGGATAAGAGCTTTAATCACATTCTTTACCATTTGCAATCATAAAATAGTCTAATATCTTCATTTTTTCAACATACGTAGCTATTACCCTCAAAAACTAAAACTTTTGACATAGGAAAAGAGCCTTTAATCACATTCTTTACAATTTGCAATCATAAAATAGTCTAATATCTTCAGTTTTTCAACATACGTAGCTAGTACCCTCGAAAACTAAAACTTTTGAAATAGGATAAGAGCTTTAATCACATTCTTTACCATGTGCAATCATAAAATAGTCTAATATCTTCATTTTTTCCACAGACATAGCTATTACCTTCGAAAACTAAAACTTTTGAAATAGGAAAAGAGCCTTTAATCACATTCTTTACCATTTGCAATCATAAAATAGTCTAATATCTTCATTTTTTCAGCATACGTAGCTATTACCCTTGAAAACTAAAACTTTTGAAATAGGAAAAGAGCCTTTAATCACATTCTTTACTATTTGCAATCATAAAATAGTCTAATATCTTTATTTTTTCAACATACGTAGCTATTACCCTCGAAAACTAAAACTTTTGAAATAGGAAAAGAGCCTTTAATCACATTCTTTACCATGTGCAATCATAAACTAGTCTAATATCTTCATTTTTTCAATATACGTAGCTATTACCCTCGAAAACTAAAACTTTTGACATAGGAAAGAGCCTTTAATCACATTTTTTACCATTTGCAATCATAAAATAGTCTAATATCTTCATTTTTTCAACATACGTAGCTATTACCCTCGAAAACTAAAACTTTTGACATAGGAAAAGAGCCTTTAATCACATTTTTTACCATTTGCAATCATAAAATAGTCTAATATCTTCATTTTTTTTCAACATACGTAGCTATTACCCTCGAAAACTAAATCTTTTGAAATAGAAAAAGAGCCTTTAATCACATTCTTTATCATGTGCAATCATAAAATTGTCTAATATCTTCATTTTTTCAACATACGTAGCTATTACCCTCGAAAACTAAAACTTTTGAAATAGGAAAAGAGCCTTTAATCACATTCTTTACCATGTGCAATCATAAAATAGTCTAATATCCTCATTTTTTCCACAGACATAGCTATTACCCTCGAATACTAAGATTTCTGAAATAGGAAAAGAGCCTTTAATCACATTCTTTACCATGTGCAATCATAAAATAGTCTAATATCTTCATTTTTTCAATATACGTAGCTATTACCCTCGAAAACTAAAACTTTTGACATAGGAAAAGAGCCTTTAATCACATTTTTTACCATGTGCAATCATAAAATTGTCTAATATCTTCATTTTTTCAACATACGTAGCTATTACCCTCGAAAACTAAAACTTTTGACATAGGAAAAGAGCCTTTAATCACATTCTTTACCATTTGCAATCATAAAATAGTCTAATATCTTCATTTTTTCAACATACGTAGCTATTACCCTCGAAAACTAAAACTTTTGACATAGGAAAAGAGCCTTTAATCACATTCTTTACCATTTGCAATCATAAAATAGTCTAATATCTTCATTTTTTCAACATACGTAGCTATTAACCTCGAAAACTAAAACTTTTGAAATAGGAAAAGAGCCTTTAATCACATTCTTTACCATTTGCAATCATAAACTAGTCTAATATCTTCATTTTTTCAACATACGTAGCTAATACCCTCGAAAACTAAAACTTTTGAAATAGGAAAAGAGCCTTTAATCACATTCTTTACCATGTGCAATCATAAAATAGTCTAATATCTTCATTTTTTCAACATACTTAGCTATTACCCTCGAAAACTAAAACTTTTGAAATAGGAAAAGAGCCTTTAATCACATTCTTTACCATTTGCAATCATAAAATAGTCTAATATCTTCATTTTTTCCACAGACATAGCTATTACCCTCGAAAACTAATACTTTTGAAATAGGAAAAGAGCCTTTAATCACATTCTTTACCATTTGCAATCATAAAATAGTCTAATATCTTCATTTTTTCAACATACGTAGCTATTACCCTCGAAAACTAAAACTTTTGAAATAGGAAAAGAGCCTTTAATCACATTCTTTACCATTTCCAATCATAAAATAGTCTAATATCTTCATTTTTTCAACATACGTAGCTATTACCCTCGAAAACTAAAACTTTTGAAATAGGAAAAGAGCCTTTAATCACCTTCTTTACCATGTGCAATCATAAAATAGTCTAATATCTTCATTTTTTCAACATACGTTGCTATTACCCTCGAAAACTCAAACTTTTGAAATAGGAAAAGAGCCTTTAATCACATTCTTTACCATTTGCAATCATAAAATAGTCTAATATCTTCATTTTTCAACACACGTAGCTATTACCCTCGAAAACTAAAACTTTTGACATAGGAAAAGAGCCTTTAATCACATTCTTTACCATTTGCAATCATAAAATATTCTAATATCTTCATTTTTTCAACATACGCAGCTATTACCTTCGAAAACTAAAACCTTTGAAATAGGAAAAGAGCCTTTAATCACATTCTTTACCATTTGCAATCATAAAATAGTCTAATATCTTCATTTTTTTCAATATACGTAGCTATTACCCTCGAAAACTAAAACTTTTGAAATAGGAAAAGAGCCTTTAATCACATTCTTTACCATTTGCAATCATAAAATAGTCTAATACCTTCATTTTTTCGACATACGTAGCTATTAACTTCGAAAACTAAAACTTTTGACATAGGAAAAGAGCCTTTAATCACATTCTTTACCATTTGCAATCATAAAATAGTCTAATATCTTAATTTTTCAACATACGTAGCTATTACCCTCGAAAACTAAAACTTTTGAAATAGGAAAAGAGCCTTTAATCACATTCTTTACCCTGAGCAATCATAAAATTGTCCAATAGCTTCATTTTTTCAACATACGTAGCTATTACCCTCGAAAACTAAAACTTTTGACATAGAAAAGAGCCTTTAATCACATTCTTTACAATTTGCAATCTTAAAATAGTCTAATATCTTCAGTTTTTCAACATACGTAGCTATTACCCTCGAGAACTACAACTTTGAAATAGGATAAGAGCTTTAATCACATTCTTTACCATGTGCAATCATAAAATAGTCTAATATCTTCATTTTTTCCACAGACATAGCTATTACCTTCGAAAACTAAAACTTTTGAAATAGGAAAAGAGCCTTTAATCACATTCTTTACCATTTGCAATCATAAAATAGTCTAATATCTTCATTTTTTCAACATACGTAGCTATTACCCTCGAAAACCAAAAACTTTTGAAATAGGAAAAGAGCCTTTAATCACATTCTTAACCATTTGCAATCATAAAATAGTCTAATATCTTTATTTTTTCAACATACGTAGCTATTACCCTCGAAAACTAAAACTTTTGAAATAGGAAAAGAGCCTTTAATCACATTCTTTACCATGTGCAATCATAAAATAGTCTAATATCCTCATTTTTTCCACAGACATAGCTATTACCCTCGAAAACTAAGATTTTTGAAACAGGAAAAGAGCCTTTAATCACATTCTTTACCATGTGCAATCATAAAATAGTCTAATATCTTCATTTTTTTAACATACGTAGCTATTACCCTCGAAAACTAAAACTTTTGAAATAGGAAAAGAGCCTTTAATCACATTCTATACCATGTGCAATCATAAAATTGTCTAATATTTTCATTTTTTCAACATACGTAGCTATTACCCTCGAAAACTAAAACTTTTGACATAGGAAAAGAGCCTTTAATCACATTCTTTACCATTTGCAATCATAAAATAGTCTAATATCTTCATTTTTTCAACATACGTAGCTATTACCCTCGAAAACTAAAACTTTTGACATAGGAAAAGAGCCTTTGATCACATTTTTTACCATTTGCAATCATAAAATAGTCTAATATCTTCATTTTTTCAACATACGTAGCTATTACCCTCGAAAACTAAAACTTTTGAAATAGGAAAAGAGCCTCTTATCACATTCTATATCATGTGCAATCATAAAATTGTCTAATATTTTCATTTTTTCAACATACGTAGCTATTACCCTCGAAAACTAAAACTTTTGACATAGGAAAAGAGCCTTTAATCACATTCTTTACCATTTGCAATCATAAAATAGTCTAATATCTTCATTTTTTCAACATACGTAGCTATTACCCTCAAAAACTAAAACTTTTGACATAGGAAAAGAGCCTTTAATCACATTCTTTACCATTTGCAATCATAAAATAGTCTAATATCTTCATTTTTTCCAAGACATAGCTATTACCTTCGAAAACTAAAACTTTGGAAATAGGAAAAGAAGGTGATTAAAGGCTCTTTTCCTATTTCAAAAGTTTTAGTTTTCGAGGGTAATAGCTACGTATGTTGAAAAAATGAAGATATTAGACTATTTTATGATTGGAAATGGTAAAGAATGTGATTAAAGGCTCTTTTCCTATTTCAAAAGTTTTAGTTTTCGAGGGTAATAGCTAAGTATGTTGAAAAAATGAAGATATTAGACTATTTTATGATTGCACATGGTAAAGAATGTGATTAAAGGCTCTTTTCCTATTTCAAAAGTTTTAGTTTTCGAGGGTATTAGCTACGTATGTTGAAAAAATGAAGATATTAGACTATTTTATGATTGCAAATGGTAAAGAATGTGATTAAAGGCTCTTTTCCTATTTCAAAAGTTTTAGTTTTCGAGGTTAATAGCTACGTATGTTGAAAAAATGAAGATATTAGACTATTTTATGATTGCAAATGGTAAAGAATGTGATTAAAGGCTCTTTTCCTATGTCAAAAGTTTTAGTTTTCGAGGGTAATAGCTACGTATGTTGAAAAAATGAAGATATTAGACTATTTTATGATTGCAAATGGTAAAGAATGTGATTAAAGGCTCTTTTCCTATGTCAAAAGTTTTAGTTTTCGAGGGTAATAGCTACGTATGTTGAAAAAATGAAGATATTAGACAATTTTATGATTGCACATGGTAAAAAATGTGATTAAAGGCTCTTTTCCTATGTCAAAAGTTTTAGTTTTCGAGGGTAATAGCTACGTATATTGAAAAAATGAAGATATTAGACTATTTTATGATTGCACATGGTAAAGAATGTGATTAAAGGCTCTTTTCCTATTTCAGAAATCTTAGTTTTCGAGGGTAATAGCTATGTCTGTGGAAAAAATGAGGATATTAGACTATTTTATGATTGCACATGGTAAAGAATGTGATTAAAGGCTCTTTTCCTATTTCAAAAGTTTTAGTTTTCGAGGGTAATAGCTACGTATGTTGAAAAAATGAAGATATTAGACAATTTTATGATTGCACATGGTAAAGAATGTGATTAAAGGCTCTTTTTCTATTTCAAAAGATTTAGTTTTCGAGGGTAATAGCTACGTATGTTGAAAAAAATGAAGATATTAGACTATTTTATGATTGCAAATGGTAAAAAATGTGATTAAAGGCTCTTTTCCTATGTCAAAAGTTTTAGTTTTCGAGGGTAATAGCTACGTATGTTGAAAAAATGAAGATATTAGACTATTTTATGATTGCAAATGGTAAAAAATGTGATTAAAGGCTCTTTTCCTATGTCAAAAGTTTTAGTTTTCGAGGGTAATAGCTACGTATATTGAAAAAATGAAGATATTAGACTATTTTATGATTGCACATGGTAAAGAATGTGATTAAAGGCTCTTTTCCTATTTCAAAAATCTTAGTTTTCGAGGGTAATAGCTATGTCTGTGGAAAAAATGAAGATATTAGACTATTTTATGATTGCACATGGTAAAGAATGTGATTAAAGGCTCTTTTCCTATTTCAAAAGTTTTAGTTTTCGAGGGTAATAGCTACGTATGTTGAAAAAATGAAGATATTAGACAATTTTATGATTGCACATGGTAAAGAATGTGATTAAAGGCTCTTTTCCTATTTCAAAAGTTTTAGTTTTCGAGGGTAATAGCTACGTATGTTGAAAAAATGAAGATATTAGACTATTTTATGATTGCAAATGGTAAAGAATGTGATTAAAGGCTCTTTTCCTATTTCAAAAGTTTTAGTTTTCGAAGGGTAATAGCTACGTATGTGAAAAAATGAAGATATTAGACTATTTTATGATTGCACATGGTAAAGAATGTGATTAAAGGCTCTTTTCCTATTTCAAAAGTTTTAGTTTTCGAGGGTAATAGCTACGTATGTTGAAAAAATGAAGATATTAGACTATTTTATGATTGCAAATGGTAAAGAATGTGATTAAAGGCTCTTTTCCTATTTCAAAAGTTTTAGTTTTCGAGGGTAATAGCTACGTATGTTGAAAAAATGAAGATATTAGACTATTTTATGATTGCAAATGTAAAGAATGTGATTAAAGGCTCTTTTCCTATGTCAAAAGTTTTAGTTTTCGAGGGTAATAGCTACGTATGTTGAAAAAATGAAGATATTAGACTATTTTATGATTGCAAATGGTAAAGAATGTGATTAAAGGCTCTTTTCCTATGTCAAAAGTTTTAGTTTTCGAGGGTAATAGCTACGTATGTTGAAAAAATGAAATATTAGACTATTTTATGATTGCACATGGTAAAGAATGTGATTAAGAGGCTCTTTTCCTATTTCAAAAGTTTTAGTTTTCGAGGGTAATAGCTACGTATGTTGAAAAAATGAAGATATTAGACTATTTTATGATTGCACATGGTAAAAATGTGATTAAAGGCTCTTTTCCTATTTCAAAAGTTTTAGTTTTCGAGGGTAATAGCTACGTATGTTGAAAAAATGAAGATATTAGACTATTTTATGATTGCAAATGGTAAAGAATGTGATTAAAGGCTCTTTTCCTATGTCAAAAGTTTTAGTTTTCGAGGGTAATAGCTACGTATGTTGAAAAAATGAAATATTAGACTATTTTATGATTGCACATGGTAAAGAATGTGATTAAAGGCTCTTTTCCTATTTCAAAAGTTTTAGTTTTCGAGGGTAATAGCTACGTATGTTAAAAAATGAAGATATTAGACTATTTTATGATTGCAAATGGTAAAGAATGTGATTAAAGGCTCTTTTCCTGTTTCAAAAGTTTTAGTTTTCGAGGGTAATAGCTACGTTGTGGAAAAAATGAAGATATTAGACAATTTTATGATTGCACATGGTAAAGAATGTGATTAAAGGCTCTTTTCCTATTTCAAAAGTTTTAGTTTTCGAGGGTAATAGCTACGTATGTTGAAAAAATGAAGATATTAGACTATTTTATGATTGCACATGGTAAAGAATGTGATTAAAGGCTCTTTTCCTATTTCAAAAGTTTTGTTTTCGAGGGTAATAGCTACGTATGTTGAAAAAATGAAGATATTAGACTATTTTATGATTGCAAATGGTAAAGAATGTGATTAAAGGCTCTTTTCCTATTTCAAAAGTTTTAGTTTTCGAGGGTAATAGCTACGTATGTTGAAAAAATGAAGATATTAGACTATTTTATGATTGCACATGGTAAAGAATGTGATTAAAGGCTCTTTCCTATTTCAAAAGTTTTAGTTTTCGAGGGTAATAGCTACGTATGTTGAAAAAATGAAGATATTAGACTATTTTATGATTGCAAATGGTAAAGAATGTGATTAAAGGCTCTTTTCCTATGTCAAAAGTTTTATTTTTCGAGGGTAATAGCTACGTATGTTGAAAAAATGAAGATATTAGACAATTTTATGATTGCAAATCAGGTAAAGAATGTGATTAAAGGCTCTTTTCCTATTTCAAAAGTTTTAGTTTTCGAGGGTAATAGCTACGTATGTTGAAAAAATGAAGATATTAGACTATTTTATGATTGCAAATGGTAAAGAATGTGATTAAAGGCTCTTTTCCTATGTCAAAAGTTTTAGTTTTCGAAGGGTAATAGCTACGTATGTGAAAAAATGAAGGTATTAGACTATTTTATGATTGCACATGGTAAAGAATGTGATTAAAGGCTCTTTTCCTATTTCAAAAGTTTTAGCTTTCGAGGGTAATAGCTACGTATATTGAAAAAATGAAGATATTAGACTATTTTATGATTGCAAATGGTAAAGAATGTGATTAAAGGCTCTTTTCCTATTTCAAAAGTTTTAGTTTTCGAGGGTAATAGCTGCGTATGTTGAAAAAATGAAGATATTAGACTATTTTATGATTGCAAATGGTAAAGAATGTGATTAAAGGCTCTTTTCCTATGTCAAAAGTTTTAGTTTTCGAGGGTAATAGCTACGTATGTTGAAAAAATGAAGATATTAGACTATTTTATGATTGCAAATGGTAAAGAATGTGATTAAAGGCTCTTTTCCTATTTCAAAAGTTTTAGTTTTCGAGGGTAATAGCACGTATGTTGAAAAAATGAAGATATTAGACTATTTTATGATTGCACATGGTAAAGAAGTGATTAAAGGCTCTTTTCCTATTTCAAAAGTTTTAGTTTTCGAGGGTAATAGCTACGTATGTTGAAAAAATGAAGATATTAGACTATTTTATGATTGCAAATGGTAAAGAATGTGATTAAAGGCTCTTTTCCTATGTCAAAAGTTTTAGTTTTCGAGGGTAATAGCTACGTATGTTGAAAAAATGAAGATATTAGACTATTTTATGATTGCAATGGTAAAGAATGTGATTAAAGGCTCTTTTCCTATTTCAAAATTTTAGTTTTCGAGGGTAATAGCTATGTCTGTGGAAAAAAATGAAGATATTAGACTATTTTATGATTGCAAATGGTAAAGAATGTGATTAAAGGCTCTTTTCCTATTTCAAAAGTTTTAGTTTTCGAGGGTAATAGCTAAGTATGTTGAAAAAATGAAGATATTAGACTATTTTATGATTGCACATGGTAAAGAATGTGATTAAAGGCTCTTTTCCTATTTCAAAAGTTTTAGTTTTCGAGGGTAATAGCTACGTATGTTGAAAAAATGAAGATATTAGACTATTTTATGATTGCAAATGGTAAAGAATGTGATTAAAGGCTCTTTTCCTATTTCAAAAGTTTTAGTTTTCGAGGGTAATAGCTACGTATGTTGAAAAAATGAAGATACTAGACTATTTTATGATTGCAAATGGTAAAGAATGTGATTAAAGGCTCTTTTCCTATTTCAAAAGTTTTAGTTTTCGAGGGTAATAGCTACGTATGTTGAAAAAATGAAGATATTAGACTATTTTATGATTGCAATGGTAAAGAATGTGATTAAAGGCTCTTTTCCTATTTCAAAAGTTTTAGTTTTCGAGGGTAATAGCTACGTATGTTGAAAAAATGAAGATATTAGACTATTTTATGATTGCAAATGGTAAAAAATGTGATTAAAGGCTCTTTTCCTATGTCAAAAGTTTTAGTTTTCGAGGGTAATAGCTACGTATGTTGAAAAAATGAAGATATTAGACTATTTTATGATTGCAATGGTAAAGAATGTGATTAAAGGCTCTTTTCCTATTTCAAAAGTTTTAGTTTTCGAGGGTAATAGCTACGTATGTTGAAAAAATGA